>NC_057943.1:233969-236469 GCF_018555375.3 Anguilla rostrata | reverse complement strand
TCAGTGTTGAGGAGGATGATGGCGAAGGCCAGGATGAAGATAGTGTCGGGGTTTCTGAACTGTCGAACAACTCCTGGGTTACACATGCAATAGCGCTGGCTAGGAGCAGAGCACAGAGAAGAGGACATGACATCACCATACAGCTAGAGGAAATGACATCACCGTACAGCCAGAGGAAATTACATCACTGTACAGCCAGAGGAAATAACTAGCATGGCCACATCTGTGTGCCATCAACAGAGAAAATAATCCAACTCATGGCACAAACGTTTCAGTATAAATGGGTGTTAATAAGTGGTATAATAGAGATGGCACATTACAGCGTAGAGTATAATCAGTGATTATATAAGAGCGCATGCAGTATAACAGACTATGGTACAGCATGGAGCATAATCAGTGATTACATAATAGCGCATGCAGTATAACAGACTATGGTACAGCGTGGAGCATAATCAGCGATTATATAATAGCGCATGCAGTATAACAGACTATGGTACAGCGTGGAGCATAATCAGTGATTATATAATAGCGCATGCAGTATAACAGACTATGGTACAGCGTGGAGTATAATCAGCAATTATATAAAGCAGCAATAACAGACTATGGACAGCGTGGAGTATAATCAGCGTTATAATAGGGTCATGCAGTATGCAGATACAGACATGTACAGCGTGGAGTATAATCAGCGATTATATAATAGCGCATGCAGTATAACAGACTATGGTACAGCGTGGAGTATAATCAGCGATTATATAATAGCGCATGCAGTATAACAGACTATGGTACAGCATGGAGCATAATCAGCGATTATATAATAGCGCATGCAGTATAACAGACTATGGTACAGCGTGGAGTATAATCAGTGATTACATAATAGCGCATGCAGTATAACAGACTATGGTACAGCGTGGAGTATAATCAGTGATTACATAATAGCGCATGCAGTATAACAGACTATGGTACAGCATGGAGCATAATCAGTGATTACATAATAGCGCATGCAGTATAACAGACTATGGTACAGTTGCGTGTATTTATAATATATGATGGTAAAGCAGCATGTGTGTTTATAAAAGATGATGGAATAGTAATATATTTGTTTATGAAAAATCATGGTATAGTGTATGTGTTTATAGAATATGATTGTATAGTCTTGTGTTTATAATAAGATTATGATATAATAGTATATGCTTTTATAATTAAGGCTGGGGTCTCGGGTGATACTGATGCCATGATTTTTGCCTTTATTCTGGCAGTTCCAGGGCTTTCCCTGTTTTTTGCCATTTCCACAATTTCTCCTGGTTCTGGTTTTTGTGCTTTTTGTGGTTTTGTGGCAGATTGAATGGTAATAGTGACCCTTAATGAAGCCTACAGACCGAAGCCCTTTAACCATACTAGCGAAGCTATGAGAAACAAACTGCAACAATGTATACAGACCCTGGAATGCAGTAGGATCAGTGGATAGCTGATGGTATAGAAGTGTTTGGTATAATAGGTGATGGGATGTTAGTGTGTGGTATAAGTGGTGATGGTATGTTAGTGTGTGGTGTAATAGGTGATGTATAGTAGTGTGTGGTGTAATAGGTGATGGTATGGTAGTGTGTGGTCTAATAGGTGATGGTAAAAAATTGTGTGGTGTAATAGGTTTATATAGTTTCCCATACCTGAAAGCTTCTATGAGTCTCTCCACTTTCTGTGCTTCTCCCTGAACCTTGATCTGGGACTGGAACTTCCTCAAAGCCTCATCCAGCTCCATCACAGAGAAATCCATCTGATCCACCACACAGCTGCCAAACATATACAGCACAGTCACACAGCTGCCAAACATATACAGCACAGTCACACAGCTGCCAAACATATACAGCACAGTCACACAGCTTCCAAACATATAGAGCAGTCACACAGCTGCCAAACACATACAGCACAGTCACAGAGCTGCCAAACATATACAGCACAGTCACACAGCTTCCAAACATATAGAGCAGTCACACAGCTGCCAAACACATACAGCACAGTCACACAGCTTCCAAACATATAGAGCAGTCACACAGCTGCCAAACACATACAGCACAGTCACAGAGCTGCCAAACATATACAGCACAGTCTCACAGCTGCCAAACACATACAACACAGTCACACAGCTGCCAAACATATAGAGCACAGTCACACAGCTGCCAAACATATAGAGCAGTCACACATCTGCCAAAAGCACGCAGCACAGTCAAGGCTAACATAGATACGCCCAGCAGAGAGATGCTGACTCATTAGAGAAAAAGTGATGCTTTGCAGGTATCACAGAGGCAGCCAGTACAAACTACTATACCACAAAGTCACTGTTAATGAAGCATGTCCGACATCAGCAGCCAAGAGAGAGGGATAGGGAGAGAGGGGCACAGAGAGAGGGGGGTACAGAGAGTGAGGGGCACAGAGAGAGAGGGGTACAGAGAGAGTGGTATAGAGAGAGAGGGGCACAAAGAGAGTGGTATAGAGAGAGAGGGGC
>NC_057943.1:21469-228969 GCF_018555375.3 Anguilla rostrata | reverse complement strand
GGAAAATAGATTTTCACCAGCTGTCCAATAATGTCAAACCAACCCACTTAACATGTCTGTGAAAACGTAATATTAATCAGCTGAAATATAAATGCAGCTTTGCTTTTATTCTAAGAATTTGCTACAGATTCAAAAAAATGTTTTCACCTCATTATATCTTAGACACACAATTGCACATTTTTTCTTAACTAGTGATTTTTAAATATTCCTTTCATGCAAGTTCCCTGTCGACACCTACATAGAAACACAAACTATAATATCATATAATCCTTTCAATTGTTCAATAAACTGATGGTTCTTTTTTTTACCAAGAGCATACCTGCACCATTTGGCTCTGCATCCTACAATGCACTATGTTTATCTGGGTAACACATATACATGGACGGTGTCCAAAATGGCGCACTAGTGGACTTTATAGCAAATGGCTGACACCCGAGGTAGTCCACTATATAGGGAACTAGTGAACCATTTTGGCTAAAATCAGCAAGGGCAGCTACCACTCCACCCTGCACTGCCCTGTTTGACCAATCAGAAACACCCACAGACAGTCAGACTGTCAGGTACACTTTCCCTCAGACACTCGCTCATTCTCATTGGCCCACCACATCCATGTGACTCACTTTGGTTTCACAACCACAAGCTAGGTCCACCCTAAATAAAACACACATACACACACACACGCCTCCCAGCTGATTCTTGCACAGAGAGGTCAGTCTGTCACTGTCACACCAAGGGTCAATCCACACAAACCCTGCCCTTGAAATGGTCACATGATCTCCAGCATAATGAGGAGAGTGCAGAGACAATGTCTCTGGCTGCGTTCTGTTCCCCTCACCAGCTGGGAAGCATCCTGAGTGCATGTCTGTCTGTCTGTGTGTCTGAGTGCATGTCCGTCTGTCTGTCTGTCAGAGCGAATGCCTGTCTGTCTGTCTGTCAGAGTGCATGTCTGTCTATCTGTCTGTCTGTCAGAGTGCATGTCTGTCTGTCTGTCTGTCTCTGTCAGAGCGCATGTCTGTCTATCTGTCTGTCTGTCAGAGTGCATGTCTGTCTGTCTGTCTCTGTCAGAGCGCCTGTCTGTCTGTCTGAGTGCATGTCTGTCTGTCAGAATGCATGTCTGTCTGTCTGTCTGTCAGAGTGCATGTCTGTCTGTCTGTCTGTCTGTCCATGTCAGAGCGCATGTCTCTCTGTCTGTCTGTCTGTCCGTCTGTCTGTCAGAGTGCATGTCTCTCTGTCTGTCTGTCTGTCAGAGTGCATGTATGTCTGTCTGTCTGTCAGAGTGCATGTCTCTCTGTCTGTCTGTCTGTCAAAGTGCATGTCTGTCTGTCTGTCTGAGTGCATGTCTGTCTGTCTGTCTGTGTCAGAGCGCATGTCTGTCTGTCTGTCTGTCTGAGCGCATGTCTGTCTGTCTGTCTGTCAGAGCGCATGTCTGTCTGTCTGTCTGTCAGAGTGCATGTATGTCTGTCTATCTGTTCAGGGCATGTCTGTCTTTTTTTTTTTTACTGTATAAAATTTCCTACAATAAGATACATTACACTGCACATTATGTAGGTATGAACTAAAATATGAGAAGGTGTAATGATTATTACTTGTTTAACACAAATGGAAATTATTAATTCATTTTTGTTTTATGTTAATATTACATTTATTACATGTTACATTTATAATGACGAAAAGAGATTTTGTTCCAAAATATTGTATTAATAATCAAACTGTTTAAAGCAGTGTTTCCATGATTTGTGACAGTACTGTACTGTGGGAATTACAGTTTCATCCTGACAATCCCAGCTAGTCCCCACAGCGCCAGCACGCACGCACGCACAAACACGCACACACACATGCACGCACACACGCACACACACAAACGCATGCACACACGCACACACACAAACGCACGCACAAACGCATGCACGCACACAAATGCACGCACGCACAAACACGCACGCACGCACGCACGCATACAAACGCACACACACAAACACACACGCACATGCACGTACGTATGCACGTAAGCAGGTACACACAAACAAACACACACACAAACACACACGCGCACACACACACACACATACACAAACAAACACACTAACACACACACACACACAAATGCACACACACAAACACACAAACGCACGCACACACACACAAACATACACACACACAAACACACACACAAAAACGCACGCATGAACACACACACACGCACACACACACAAATGCACACATACACACACGCACATATGCATATACACAAATGCACACACACAAACACACAAACGTACGCACACACACACAAACACACACACACAAGCACACACACAAACACACATGCACACGCACGCACGCACACACAAATGCACACATACACACACGCACATCAGCATACACACATACACGTGTATATATGCACACACATATGCACTCATGCACATACACAAGCATGTACACACACATACACACACACAAACACACACACAAACGCACGCACGCACAGAAATGCACGCACGCACGCACACACACACACACACACACACACACACACACACAAACAAACGCACACACACAAACACACACGCACATGCACGTACGCATGCACGTAAGCAGGTACACACAAACACACACACAAACACACACGCGCACACACACACACACACACACACAAACATACACAAACAAACACACTAACACACACACACACACAAATGCACACACACACAAAAACGCACGCACACACACACAAACACACACACAGACGCACACACACTTGCTCGCGCACACGCACACAAATGCACACATACACACACGCACATCAGCATACACACATACATGTGTATATATGCACACACATATGCACTCATGCACATACACAAGCATGTACACACACATACACATGCGCGTGCGCGTGCCACACACACACATATATATGCATACACACGTGCAAACACACACACTAGCACACACACTATTTTAATCTCGAACTGATTTGGAGTATTTCCCTGCAGTAAGAATGCCATTTTAATAGACAGTCATTTCTCTCTATTGAAATAATTTAAACGCAAACCGAAACATCCACAAGGCATTTCCATCTCTATGTCCCTGAGAACGATGCAATGACATCCTGCACACACACGCGCACACAGTGTAACAGAGATGCATGCAGAGTTGAAAGACACTGCAACATTAACCCCCTCAGCCTCCCAATCAAACAGCCCCCACCAGCTCCCCAGCCCCCTCCCTCCCCTCTGCACACAGAAACAGACGAGTACTCACATATGGCCCAGCCTACGGTCCATAGCCCTGCTGAGCCTGGGTCAGGACTGAGAAGGGAAGAGACTGCAGAGACGTCAGGGTACTGCAGAGCACGCGCTCACACACACGCGCATACACACACGCTCACGCACGCGCGCATACACACACGCTCACATGCATGTCCTGCTCATTCACACTTTCGCTCAGTGGTACAGCACAGTCAGCTGCCTGTGATGTAATCAGCATCAGACACGCAAGCCAACGCCAGCGGGGTTTGAGAGCCCGAATCCAGCGGCGCATGAGCCTCGCAACAGCCCTGTCCTCACAGCCCTGCCTCAGGACACCCCACACCATTCCACACCTGCCATTCTACTCATAATGCACCGGGCTGCCACTCACCCCCCTCTCCTCTACAAGCTGTGGTACAGCCCAGAGCAGTGACAGATGATTGGCCATTTGGTCTCCATGGAAACAGGAAGGAGGTGTTAAAGGCAGATTCATTTATTTGTTGTGAAGTGATATTGTTTCTGTCTCTAAAGCACACATACTGACTGGCCTTTCAGGATGGATGTCCAAAGACATCTAAGCTTCAGGGTTCACTTGCAAAAGAGATGTCAATCTCAGTGTGACTACCCTGGTTAAATAAAGGTTAAATAAAAAGATAAAATAAAATAAATGACCTGCCCTGACTCAAACACATATAGTTTAAAACACACACAAACACACACACAAATGAAACACTGCAGCAACAAAAATATATGATAATGAAAACACGATGACATATGAAAAGGAAACATTATGAAAAATAATTGAAATATAAATATTATACATAATGTTCAGAAAAGCAATTTTGCTTTTTAAATATCTAATATGTGATTCAAATAATATAAAAATAATTCTTTATTAAAGAGACTTCTTTTTTTATACAGTCATAAAGACTACACTTCCCAGTACATTAATAATAAATAAATAAGTACATTAATCATAGACGCTCCTTCGTGATTGCATAACAGCTGATGAGCAGATCAGGTCTTGCATGAAAGCAGTTTTGATTTTCTTGAATATATTGTCAGATGCAAACATGGCCAGTAGCACTGTCATACATGTATCATGTTGCTGTTTTCAGACACACAGATACACAGCAAGATGATGCATTATGTAACTAAGGTTACGCTCCATAGGGCTGAACCAGTCCAATACACAACCAGTCCAATACACAACATGCTCCACAGCACTGAACCAGTCCAATACACAACCTGCTCCACAGCACTGAACCAGTCCAATACACAACCAGTCCAATACACAACCTGCTCCACAGCATTGAACCAGTCCAATACACAACATGCTCCACAGCACTGAACCAGTCCAATACACAACCAGTCCAATACACAACATGCTCCACAGCACTTAACCAGTCCAATACACAACATGCTCCACAGCACTGGACCAGTCCAATACACAACCAGTCCAATACACAACCTGCTCCATAGCGCTGAACCAGTCCAATACACAACATGCTCCACAGCACTGAACCAGTCCAATACACAACCAGTCCAATACACAACCTGCTCCATAGCACTGAACCAGTCCAATACACAACGAGTCCAATACACAACCTGCTCTATAGCGCTGAACCAGTCCAATACACAACCTACTCCATACCACTGAACCAGTCCAATACACAACCTGCTCCATAGCGCTGAACCAGTCCAATACACAACCAGTCCAATACACAACATGCTCCACATCACTGAACCAGTCCAATACACAACATGCTCCACAGCACTGAACCAGTCCAATACACAACATGCTCCATAGCGCTGAACCAGTCCAATACACAACATGCTCCACGGCACTGAACCAGTCCAATACACAACATGCTCCACAGCACTGAACCAGTCCAATACACAACCAGTCCAATACACAACATGCTCCACAGCACTGAACCAGTCCAATACACAACATGCTCCACAGCACTGAACCAGTCCAATACACAGCATGCTCCACAGCACTGAACTAGTCCAATACACAACCAATATACAACATCATCCACAGCACTGAACCAGTCCAATACACAACATGCTCCACAGCACTAAACCAGTCCAATACACAACATGCTACATAGCGCTGAACCAGTCCAATACACAACATGCTCCACAGCGCTGAACCAGTCCAATACACAACCAGTCCAATACACAACCTGCTCCATAGCGCTGAACCAGTCCAATACACAACATGCTCCACAGCACTGAACCAGTCCAATACACAACCAGTCCAATACACAACATGCTCCATAGCACTGAACCAGTCCAATACACAACATGCTCCATAGCGCTGAACCTGTCCAATACACAACATGCTCCACAGCGCTGAACCAGTCCAATACACAACATGCTCCACAGCACTGAACCAGTCCAATACACAACATGCTCCATAGCGCTGAACCAGTCCAATACACAACATGCTCCATAGCGCTGAACCAGTCCAATACACAACATGCTCCACAGCGCTGAACCAGTCCAATACACAACATGCTCCACAGCACTGAACCAGTCCAATACACAACATGCTCCACAGCACTGAACCAGTCCAATACACAACATGCTCCACAGCACTGAACCAGTCCAATACACAACCAGTCCAATACACAACATGCTCCACAGCACTGAACCACTCCAATACACAACATGCTCCATAGCGCTGAACCAGTCCAATACACAACCAGTCCAATACACAACATGCTCCACAGCACTGAACCAGTCCAATCCACAACATGCTCCACAGCACTGAACGAGTCCAATCCACAACATACTCCACAGCACTGAACCAGTCCGATACACAACCAGTCCAATACACAACATGCTCCACAGCACTGAACCAGTCCAATACACAACATGCTCCATAGCGCTGAACCAGTCCAATACACAACATGCTCCACAGCACTGAACCAGTCCAATACACAACATGCTCCATAGCGCTGAACCAGTCCAATACACAACATGCTCCACAGCACTGAACCAGTCCAATCCACAACACGCTCCATAGCGCTGAACCAGTCCAATATACAACATGCTCCACAGCACTGAACCAGTCCAATACACAACCTGCTCCACAGCACTGAACCAGTCCAATACACAACCAGTCCAATACACAACCTGCTCCACAGCATTGAACCAGTCCAATACACAACATGCTCCACAGCACTGAACCAGTCCAATACACAACATGCTCCACAGCACTGAACCAGTCCAATACACAACCAGTCCAATACACAACATGCTCCACAGCACTGAACCAGTCCAATACACAACATGCTCCACAGCACTGGACCAGTCCAATACACAACCAGTCCAATACACAACCTGCTCCATAGCGCTGAACCAGTCCAATACACAACATGCTCCACAGCACTGAACCAGTCCAATACACAACCAGTCCAATACACAACCTGCTCCATAGCACTGAACCAGTCCAATACACAACATGCTCCACAGCACTGAACGAATCCAATCCACAACATGCTCCACAGCACTGAACCAGTCCGATACACAACCAGTCCAATACACAACATGCTCCACAGCACTGAACCAGTCCAATCCACAACATGCTCCACAGCACTGAACCAGTCCAATACACAACATGCTCCACAGCACTGAACCAGTCCAATACACAACATGCTCCACAGCACTGAACCAGTCCAATACACAACATGCTCCACAGCACTGAACCAGTCCAATACACAACATGCTGAACCAGTCCAATACACAACATGCTCCACAGGACTGAACCAGTCCAATACACAACCAGTCCAATACACAACATGCTCCACAGCACTGAACCAGTCCAATACACAACCAGTCCAATACACAACATGCTCCACAGCACTGAACCAGTCCAATACACAACATGCTCCATAGCACTGAACCAGTCCAATACACAACATGCTCCACAGCACTGAACCAGTCCAATACACAACATGCTCCATAGCGCTGAACCAGTCCAATACACAACATGCTCCATAGCACTGAACCACTCCAATCCACAACATGCTCCATAGCGCTGAACCAGTCCAATCCACAACATGCTCCACAGCACTGAACCAGTCCAATCCACAACCAGTCCAATCCACAACATGCTCCATAGCACTGAACCAGTCCAATCCACAACATGCTCCACAGCACTGAACCAGTCCAATACACAACATGCTCCATAGCGCTGAACCAGTCCAATACACAACATGCTCCACAGCACTGAACCAGTCCAATACACAACCAGTCCAATCCACAACATGCTCCACATCACTGAACCAGTCCAATCCACAACATGCTCCACAGCACTGAACCAGTCCAATACACAACATGCTCCACAGCACTGAACCAGTCCAATACACAACATGCTCCACAGCACTGAACCTGCTCCATAGCGCTGAACCAGTCCAATACACAACATGCTCCACAGCGCTGAACCAGTCCAATCCACAACATGCCCCATAGCACTGAACCAGTCCAAAACATAATGTGCATTAGGTCACTTGTTTAATGATTATGTTAAAATAGCATGCCTGAGTGGGTGGGAAATCACTCATCCAGTGTATTTGAAATGTTAAAAATATGATTTTATTTTTATTTCAGGCAAAAAATGTGTTCCTACAGCTCTTGAAACAATTACAGAACCAAATGGAAGATGTGGTGCTATATTATAAGGAAATACTAATAACCCTAACAGCTTATTTTCCTGTAGAACATTTGGTACCGATCTGAATAAATGATGAAATTCTCATGCACTTTCTAAACCAGTCCAGCAGATGGCAGTGTTCTTACATGAGTGTAATGATGCAGTGAACATAAGAAACGAACAAGCTTTTCTAAAATTTGACCTCATATTCACAAGAGAGGTGGGCAATCTGGACTGGAGAAGGAGCCTCTGGTTCCCACTCCAAGAACTGAAAACACAGAGCATGTATTCTGCAGCATATCGATTTGCAGTGAATATAAACACCTGTACAGTGTAGAATACTAATGTGTGCCTTGCAAGGTCCGCAATAACCTCCCCTCCCCCTGTTCACATTAAAACCCTCTGCACGCACATCCACATCCCTACAGAACAACGCACATTCTTACAGCAGTGATACTAACAGAAATAACTACTGTCATTAATACTACCACATGCACTTGGTTTCCTTGGAAACACTTGATGAATTGAACTGACTGAATTTAATTTTCACCACACACAACACACCATGATGCTGCTGGGAGGCTGGAAATATTCCTGATTTAGTGGTCACAGATAAAAAAATCAGTTAGCTGATGATTAGTGGCATTATAATTGGCTTTTACAAATTGACCAGTTGGTTACCGTTTGATACTAGAGTGACAGCACACACTGTAGCAAGTAGCAGTAGCATGTAGCAAACACATTAGCCGCAGCAGCAGCAAGAAACTCGCAGGACTCGAGCAGGTAGTAGTAGCAGCGTTTAGTGTTAAGAGTCGTAGGAGGCAGCAATAGCAGTGCCAGTAGTAGGTAGCAGAGGCAGGTAGCCTAAGCAGTAGCAGTAGCAGTATCAGGTAGCAGATGCTACACACTTCATCATCTGCTACTGCTACATGCTACTCTTCACTTCTAACCCTGACACCTGTACTTCTACAGGCTGTGGGGTACTGCTACCTGCTACATGCTACTCTTTAGTTCTAACCCTGATATCTGTACTTTTACAAGCTGTAGGCTACTGCTACCTGCTACTCTTTAGTTCTACCCTTCCATTTACCCCTGCTACCTGTAGCCTACTGCTTCAGGCTGTAGGCTACTGCTACCTGCTACATGCTACCGCTGCCTGTTTATTTATCATAAAACAGCACACATGACCTGCTGTAGACAAAGACATGTCCTCACTGTCTGGCTATAGCCAGCACCCCGCATTTTGAACTATGACAAGACCCTGGATTTCCGCTTGGTGGTATATCAGCAAATGCACCATGCAGTCCCTCCCAGTGCACTGGTGAAGGGGGGGGGGTCCGTCACTTTAAAGAACCCGCCCCAAAGCTAACATTAGGACCTTTAAAGAACCTGCCCCAAAGCTACCATTTGGACCCTTAAAGAACCCGCCCCAAAGCTAACATTAGGACCTTTAAAGAACCCGCCCCAAAGCTAACATTAGGACCTTTAAAGAACCCACCCCAAAGCTACCATTTGGACCCTTAAAGAACCCGCCCCAAAGCTACCATTAGGACCCTTAAAGAAGCCGTCCCAAAGCTAAAATTAGAACCTTTAAAGAACCTGCCCCAAAACTAAAATTAGGACCTTAAAAGAACCCACCCCAAAGCTAACATTAGGAGGCTGTTAAAGATTTCCTCTTAGGATCCCACCTTCATTTTCAATCTGATGCTGGCCTAGATGTTAATCTGAGTTCAGTTTTCATGTCTTAAGACTGGCATGACCTCCAATTTGTCATAATGAGCCATGCCAGGTTTAATAAAGATCACAGAATCACGAACACTTGCTTAGTTCTCATTCCTCTTTCTGTCCTTTTCTGAAGAATGATGTGACTGAGTGTGTACCTACAGTAGGTATGCTACAAACCGTTTCACACATTTACACACTTGTAGTTACTTCTTCATCTGGATGACCTTACCTTAATACCTCACAGATCCTGGGTTGCACCATGAAGAATGACATGGGGGGGGGGGGGGGAGCAGGGAGCATATTTCTGGAAATACTATGGGTGCAGGTGAGTGTGTGGGTGTAGTTGTGTGTGTGTGGATGCGAGTGTGTGTGTGTGTGTGGCACTGAAACGCAGGATCGACTTCATTAATAATAAAATTTTCATTGGGGAGGATTGCCAAACCACCATTCACCCCCCACCCGCACTCATGGCACCCTTATGCGCCCCCTCCCACCTTTGAAGCTGAAATTATGCCAGTGCCTCTGCTACACTGGTCTCAGCACAGCTAAGGCTCAACTTGGCTAAAACTCAGATTCTTCGCTTCCTACCCACGTCCTCCCCCTGCTGGACCTGTCCTTCACCCTGCTGGGCCTGTCCTTCACCCTGCTGGACCTGTCCCTGTCCCCCCCCGCTGAACCTGTCCTTCACCCTGCTGGGCCAATCCTTCACCCTGCTGGGCCTGTCCTTCGCCCTGCTGGACCTGTCCCTGTCCCCCCCGCTGAACCTGTCCTTCACCCTGCTGGACCTGTCCTCCCCCTGCTGGGCCAATCCTTCACCCTGCTGGGCCTGTCCTTCGCCCTAGACGGCACCACAAACTCGCCCTCTTCATCTGCCAGGAATCAGTGGTGCTGGACAAACCGTCCCTCTCCAAGAACGTAGTGGCAGTTTGCATGGCATCCAGACTCGGCCTGTACAGCATCTGCTCAGCACATCTCTTAGCCTAGGTGCTCATCTCCCACCTGGACTACTGCAACTCCCTCGCTGGCCTACCTGCCTCCACCATCAGACCTCCTCCAGAACGCTGCTGCTCACCTGATCTACAACCTCCCTAGATTCATGTCACTTCCCTTCTCCTCTCCCTCCACTGGATACCAGTATCAGCTCACACCAAATTCAAAACCATGGTGCTCATCTATCAGGCAGCTAAAGGGACAGCACTGTTATATATCAAAAGATCATCAGACACTACACACCTACCAGATCCCTTCATTCTGCTACCCCAGTGATAGAATGAGCTTCCCACAACAGACAGAACAGCAGAAACCCTGCCCATCTCCCAACACAGTCTGAAGACTCACCTCAGCAGACTGCACCACAGCTCCCCTCACCTGCTCTAGACAACCTTCCTTTTTCCCTTTAACTTCCTTTTGAATAATGTTTTATTGATAACGAAGTAAAGATAGGTTACCCGAATACCTGTCAAAGGGTAAGCTACTTTCTTTAGTTAAAATACAAATTGTAATTTTTTAGGATAACAGTACACTTATTGATTATTAATGGGCTTATTGGTGGTATCATATTTTTGAATTCCTGAGATTTGCACAGATGTTATCTACTTCTGTATGTTGCTCTATACAAGAACGTCTGCTACGTGATTGTAATGTAATGTAATGTAATAAGGCCACAGGCACCTCTGGAACAGTCAAGTTGATGACAAACATTCCCCAGTAGTAGGAGTGGAAAACGGTTCTATTTACCTCTGGAGCACGTGCTATGCAAAACTACTCTTGGAAGCTGCGCGCGTCACTATACAGACCTGAGTGTCGGTTTTTACTTGCAGCTTCAGCACGTGATAATGTGATCGTAATTCCGATTGTCTGCACGAATCATTTTAAAATTGGGGAGTAATCATTAGCGCAACACTTCGTGCAGTTATTTCAAGGTTTAGAAACATTGTTATTTTCTACCTACATGGACCAGTTTGCAGATAACACGTAAAACTGTGGGCTCGGGTTAACATTTAATATCCATAAAAGTTCTGATCAATACATCTAGTTATATGGTGTTTAAAACGACAAAATTCTGTTTTCAAAGGGCACAGAAATGCAACAGTGCATAGAAAACAGACGAAAACTATGTTTTGCTAATTTCTGTTTAACCCAACAGAGTAGGCGATTAGCGAAGACGATAGCCAACGATATAAAGACAGCATGAGTTTTACAGAACCTACAACCCCGTCGGCATTATAATCATTGAATGACGGATCAGCGGTCTAGTCAACGACGCCTCCCCGCAGCCTGTAGCGGCAAGGAGCAGAGTCGCAAACATCACGTCCCCTCTCTAGCTTGACGCTACACATGGGCTTTTGGTCCCGAGCAGTAATTCGTTAATAGCCAACCTTTTAACATCAGCTCTCTGATGTAATAGAATGACTAAAAAAATGACTCACTTTCCCTGAATCACATGTTCGTTTATAGCTCCTAATCTGGGGTGAACGTTGCCTTGTCGTAGGCTGCATGTCGCCAGGTGTCGAAGGTGTTTGTCTGTCAGACATGAATTCTTCCGGCGTAGCACGCACAGTTGCAGCTCAAGCTCCCCAATCCGTTTCTCTTGCTTTTTTAGCAGGTCCTGTTGCGTGTCAACGATTCGGTTGAGCTGCTTTAGATACTCTGCAGCCTTGCTTTGGGTTGCGATCGGGCAGTACATCTCACCGTGCCCCCGGCGTGTCCGCGTTTCCGCTCCGCTCCGCTGCCTCCGGCTCCACGGCTGACTCTGGCAGATGTGCCAACTCCGCTAAGCCATTGTTTACGCTCGGTGGAGGTTCACAGAGCTCGGGTGAAGTTACCAGACGTTCGTCTGCAGATGCACGCACTTAAGAGTCTCTGCACCACAGCTCTCTTAGACAGAGGAATGGGTATCCGATTTAACCCTTTAATGATAATCCCCACAGTTGTTCGTTTGGCACATTCATGTTTTTGGTTTGGATTTGGATTATGTAATTATTACCGGCATTTAAGATTTATTTGAATCGGACACACTAGTCTCTACACTGTAAATCAATTTTGAAATAAAAGAAAAAAACTAGTATACAATGAAGTGATGTCTACACAGGTTTCAAAATTCGTGAAACATATTTTGATTTTGCACAAGAGGATTTAATGTTCCTCAGGTTGTCAACTAAACATCATGTGTGCACATGCACACACACACTTTCATTTCTTTTGTGACTTTAACCTGTCGATGTCTGTAATATTGTTTTCTCTTTAAGGTAGTGAACCTTGGTCTTTAGCATACTTGTTATAACTTCATAAATCCCTAAATTTTAATC
Organism: Anguilla rostrata; assembly: GCF_018555375.3. Lineage (NCBI taxonomy): Eukaryota > Metazoa > Chordata > Actinopteri > Anguilliformes > Anguillidae > Anguilla > Anguilla rostrata. The sequence continues at coordinate 216,016 of NC_057943.1, read as the reverse complement.
TGGAGGTGAGTTGTACATTTTGACAAAGGTGGATCTAACAGGTTGATCTGCCTATCAAGAATTTGGCGATTTAATATCTTTCATAATAACACATGAAATCAACAAAATTTATTTCACGTTGGACAAGTAAGGGGTTTTACTTTTGATGCACTTGTGTTCGGTATTCAGAGTTCTGGACGTTAAAACGAGGGTGTCAGTTGTTAAAGCCGCTGGATTCAGAAATTAAACATTTTAATAAACTCAATTCAGACTTCCCTGACAACATGGTTGGCTGGAACAAAAGCAGCAAGAACGTGCGTCCAAAGACAATCACGGGTACTAATATGTAAAGAAATGGACTTATGGAGCTCTCCACTGAAGATTCAGGATTCAGAGCCCTACTCCCTACAGGGGGGTTTGGGGGGGGGTGTAAAAGCATTCAGGGGTTCTCTCACTGAATAGAACCCCAAAGAAACCCACCATCGAAAAGAGAAGCATTAAAGCAACGTTTAGAAAAAACAACTTTATTTCACAAAAATAAACAAAACCTAGCTAGCTCTTTAAGCATCATTAATTATTTACATCAGGTTCATTGTGTTCAGAAGCGTAAGTTAGAGATCCAAAGCGGAATGACTCACATTACAGACCAGTTTCACATGCAGGAAAATTCTAATTCTTCAAGAGGTCAACTTTGTGTCATTGATAATTACCAGAAATGCCCCTAGTTTTAACAAAATACAAAATATGGCAGTGCACTAAGGTTGTAGTCTCAAAAGGCTTTCAAAAATAAATCTTTAAATATTAATGTGAATTTATTTAATCATAAAAAACCAAGGCAAAACACTTCTGTCATCAACACTTTTCTCAAGCAAACAGAAAAATTCCAATCCTCATTCACAGATCAGACACAGCTCAGACACAGATCAGTCACAGCTCAGACAGATCAGACACAGCTCAGACACAGATCAGACAGATCGGACACAGATCAGACACAGATCAGTCACAGATCAGACACAGATCAGACACAGATCAGACAGATCGGACACAGATCAGACACAGCGCAGTCACAGATCAGACACAGCTCAGTCACAGATCAGTCACTGATCAATCACAGCTCAGACACAGATCAGTCACAGATCAGACACAGTGCAGTCACAGCTCAGACACAGATCAGACACAGTGCAGTCACAGATCAGACACAGCTCACAGCTGTCTGATGGGCGGATGTGGATGAGAGATCAGTGGCTCCTTCACATTTCTGCATGCACTCACAGGGAGCCCCTTACTCCAGCTCAGAGGAGTTCCTTACTCTGCTCAGAGGAGCCCCGTACTCTGCTCAGAGGAGCCCCTTACTCTGCTCAGAGGAGCCCCTTACTCCAGCTCAGAGGAGCTCCTTACTCTGCTCAGAGGAGCCCCTTACTCTGCTCAGAGGAGCTCCTTACTCGGCTCAGAGGAGCTCCTTACTCCAGCTCAGAGGAGCTCCTTACTCTGCTCAGAGGAGCCCCGTACTCTGCTCAGAGGAGCCCCTTACTCCAGCTCAGAGGAGCTCCTTACTCTGCTCAGAGGAGCCCCTTACTCGGCTCAGAGGAGCTCCTTACTCCAGCTCAGAGGAGCTCCTTACTCTGCTCAGAGGAGCTCCTTACTCGGCTCAGAGGAGCTCCTTACTCGGCTCAGAGGAGCTCCTTACTCTGCTCAGAGGAGCCCCTTACTCCAGCTCAGAGGAGCTCCTTACTCTGCTCAGAGGAGCCCCTTACTCCGGCTCAGAGGAGCCCCTTACTCCGGCTCAGAGGAGCCCCTTACTCCGGCTCAGAGGAGCCCCTTACTCCGGCTCAGAGGAGCCCCTTACTCCGGCTCAGAGGAGCCCCTTACTCTGCTCAGAGGAGCCCCTTACTCCAGCTCAGAGGAGCCCCTTACTCCAGTTCAGAGGAGCTCCTTACTCGGCTCAGAGGAGCCCCTTACTCCAGCTCAGAGGAGCTCCTTACTCGGCTCAGAGGAGCCCCTTACTGAAGCTCAGAGGAGCCCCTTACTCCGGCTCAGAGGAGCCCCTTACTCCGGCTCAGAGGAGCCCCTTACTCCGGCTCAGAGGAGCCCCTTACTCTGCTCAGAGGAGCTCCTTACTCCGGCTCAGAGGAGCCCCTTACTCTGCTCAGAGGAGCCCCTTATACTCTGCTCAGAGGAGCTCCTTACTCTGCTCAGAGGAGCTCCTTACTCTGCTCAGAGGAGCCCCTTACTCCAGCTCAGAGGAGCCCCTTACTCCAGCTCAGAGGAGCCCCTTACTCTGCTCAGAGGAGCTCCTTACTCCGGCTCAGAGGAGCCCCTTACTCTGCTCAGAGGAGCCCCTTACTCGGCTCAGAGGAGCCCCTTACTCGGCTCAGAGGAGCCCCTTACTCCAGCTCAGAGGAGCCCCTTACTCCAGCTCAGAGGAGCCCCGTACTCTGCTCAGAGGAGCCCCTTACTCTGCTCAGAGGAGCCCCTTACTCTGCTCAGAGGAGCCCCTTACTCTGCTCAGAGGAGCCCCTTACTCTGCTCAGAGGAGCCCTTACTCTGCTCAGAGGAGCTCCTTACTCTGCTCAGAGGAGCTCCTTACTCTGCTCAGAGGAGCCCCTTACTCTGCTCAGAGGAGCCCCTTACTCTGCTCAGAGGAGCCCCTTACTCTGCTCAGAGGAGCCCCTTACTCCAGCTCAGAGGAGCCCCTTACTCCGGCTCAGAGGAGCCCCTTACTCCGGCTCAGAGGAGCCCCTTACTCTGCTCAGAGGAGCTCCTTACTCCGGCTCAGAGGAGCCCCTTACTCCGGCTCAGAGGAGCCCCTTAACTCCGGCTCAGAGGAGCCCCTTACTCCGGCTCAGAGGAGCTCCTTACTCTGCTCAGAGGAGCTCCTTACTCCAGCTCAGAGGAGCTCCTTACTCCGGCTCAGAGGCAAAAGGACCTTCAGAGGTTTTATGGAGTTCAGAATATGCTGCACACCACAAAAAAACACATCTTACAGGCTTTAAAAAATTAATCATAAATAAGCTTTTAAGCCACCCACACATCATATAGGGACAGGTTCAGTTATATTATTCACATTAATTGCTACTTTTTTTCCAAAACACAAACATCCTGATATATATTTGATTGACATTTTCAGGTTTCCATATGACAGTGTCAAACTGGAATTCAGTGCATTAATATCCTGAGTTACAGAAGAAGTCGCTATCGATCCCATCATTCCACAGGTTTGGTAATAAGTCTGCAAAGCTTAAACATGTGCAAAGCAATCCATCCATATATGTAAATATGTATATATGGTTAAAGGCAGCATTTTTTTATCTTTTACGAAAATAAGCATTAAAATAATTGCAGCAGAATAAAACACACACTTAATATAAAAAACAAAACCAAGCAAATGTACCCAACTCTTGAATTCAGTTTCCACCCCTTCAAAAGAACTGACACGAACTAAACAGACACGGATCATGTAGACCACTGATTACCGCTCGCAGCATAGCGGTCTGCATGGAAGGCACTTGGGGCTGGAAGCCTTGCAGGTTCTGTGCAGCTGTGGCTGTCTCGTCAGTTACAGTCTAGACAAAAGTCTGGGGGAAGGTGTGGGCCAGAAGAGTCTACTGGGAGTTTCAGCCCAGGGGAGAGTCTATTGGGAATTGTAGTCCAAGGGACAGTCTAGAGGGAGTTATAGTCCATGGAGAGGCTAAAGGGAGTTGTAGTCAGAGGAAAGGCTAGTGGGAGTTGTAGTCTGGGGTGAAGTTAGCAGGAGTTGTAGTCTGGGGAGAGTCTAGCGGGAGTTGTAATCAGGGGAGAGTCTAGCGGGAGTTGTTGTTTGGGGAGAGGCTTGCGGGAGTTGTATTCGGGGGAGATACTAGCGGGAGTTGTAGTCTAGGGAGAGTCCAGTGGGAGTTGTAGTTTGGGGAGAGGCTAGCGGGAGTTGTAGTTGGGGGAGAGTCTAGTGAGAGTTGTAGTCTGGGGAGAGCCTAGCGGGAGTTGTAGTCTGGGGAGAGCCTAGCGGGAGTTGTAGTCTGGGGAGAGCCTAGCGGGAGTTGTAGTCTGGGGAGAGCCTAGCGGGAGTTGTAGTCTGGGGAGTAGAGTCGCAGTTTGGGACTGCCTCTCAGGTCTGCAGGTGAGCTGTTGATGAAAGTACCCATGGCAGGAGAAGCAACACCTGGAAAAGAGCCAATCAGGAAGCAGCAGACAGGATAGTCAGGAGAGCGGAGGCCTACTCTCATCACTTCCTCTTCTGACACCTGCTCCTATGAATTCCGCAGTGCAGACCTGGCTCAAATACTTACTCAAAGTAAGTAAATGATCTGAAGTACCTTCGGTAAAATCCAGCTGAGCGTCAGTCTCAGCTGGAGGAGCAGGCTTTATGCCTGTTTAAGCTCTTTATTACACTCCACTGAGAACGTGGGGATGTGAATGAATACTCATATATTTGAACACTCGTCAAATTCAATGCAAACAAATAATAAGTATCTGAAACAGTTTCATAAAATTAAATTTTATCTGGGCTGATCTGAGGCTGACAAAACTAAGCTAGTAGGGTATCTTGCATAAGCCCGTCTGTCAAAATGAATCACTATCATCCTAAAACCATGTGCAAGTTTTGTGACACAAACATTGAAAGTAAAGTAAAAATTATGTACGAATAAATTTATGAGTGGAACAACTAACGTGTTTAATCTTTTGAAAGCAAAGCCTTTTACCATTGCCCGTATGGACTGTGCTGAGCATCTGAAATCCATTTGAAATTGTATGTGAAAAGCATTTTTGAATATACTGGTGGTATTGAAGAAAAGTATTTATTGTGGGTCTCTTTGTGGGTACCTGAGGAAGGCGGAGTCTTCTGGATAAACGCTGGATGATAAGCCGCTTCCCTTGGGGAAAAGAAGGCGTGGCAGGCTGGAAAAAAAAACAGATTAACCATCAGCACCTCCTCCTCAGCTTCTCTGCACCTCCCCGTCTGAACCTCTCCATCAGCCCCACCCCCTCAGTCTCTATGCCCCTCCCCCTCAGTTTCTATGCCCCTCCCCCTCAGCCTCTATGCCCCACCCCCCTCAGCCTCTCTGCCCCTCCCCTCAGCCTCTATGCCCCACCCCCCTCAGCCTCTCTGCCCCTCCCCTCAGCCCCGCCCCCTCAGTATTACTCACCAATAACAGTGATGGCAGTGCCTGCCAGCAGGGCGAAGAGAGTGAAGAACATAACCTGGTACGAGTCAATCATCTGCTGCAGAACTGTGGGCCCCTCCCACCCTACAGCTGGAGAAGCTGCAGAAAACAGAAGTCAGACTATAAAACCTTAACCTACTCACCCCCACCCACACCCTAACCTACTCACCCCCACCCACACCCTAACCTACTCACACCCACCCACACCCTAACCTACTCACCCCCACCCACACCCTAACCTACTCACACCCACCCACACCCTAACCTACTCACCCCCACCCACACCCTAACCTAATCACCCCCACCCACACCCTAACCTAATCACACCCACCCACACCCTAACCTACTCACCCCACCCACACCCTAACCTACTCACACCCACCCACACCCTAACCTACTCACCCCACCCACACCCTAACCTACTCACCCCCACCCACACCCTAACCTATACCCCACCACCCTAACCTACTACCCCCCCCACCCTAACCTACTCACCCCCACCCACACCCTAACCTACTCACCCCCACCCACACCCTAACCTACTCACACCCACCCACACCCTAACCTACTCACACCCACCCACACCCTAACCTACTCACACCCACCCACACCCTAACCTACTCACACCACCACACCCCTAACCTACTCACACCCACCCACACCTAACCTATCACACCCACCACACCTAACCTATCCTCACCCCCCATTCTGGGGGCGACATAGCTCAGGAGGTAAGACCGATTGTCTGGCAGTCGGAGGGTGCCGGTTCAAACCCGCCCTGGGCTGTCGAAGTGTCCTTGAGCAAGACACCTAACCCCTAATCCCTAACTGCTCTGGCGAATGAGAGGCATCAATTGTAAAGCGCTTTGGATAAAAGCGCTATATAAATGCAGTCCATTTACACCCACCCACCCACCTACTCACACCCACCCACACCCTAACCTACTCATACCCACCCACACCCTAACCTACTCACACCCACCCCCACACCCTAACCTACTCACACCCACCCACACCCTAACCTACTCACACCCACCCACACCCACCTACTCACACCCACCTACTCACAACTCACACCCACCCACTTACTCACACCCACCCACACCCTAACCTAATCACACCCACCCCCACACTCTAACCTAATCACACCCACCCACACCCTAACCTACTCACACTCACACCCACCTACTCACACACACCCACCTACTCACACTCACCTACACCCACCTACTCCCACCCATTCTAACCCTAACCTACTCACACCCACCCACACCCACCTACTCACACTCACATCCATCCACCTACTCACACTCACACCCACCCACACCCTAACCTACTCACACTCACACCCACCTACTCACACACACCCACCTACTCACACTCACCTACACCCACCTACTCACACCCACCCACCTACTCACACTCACCTACACCCACCTACTCACACCCATTCTAACCCTAACCTACTCACACCCACCCACACCCACCTACTCACACTCACATCCATCCACCTACTCACACCCACCCACACCCACCTACTCACACTCACACCCACCCACCTACTCACACTCACACCCACACACACCGACTCAGAGCCACTAAATGGAGGTAATGTAGCCCAGGCTAAAGCTCACGGGATCACAGTAGTAAGGCATATTTCACTGCTATGGACTGCTGATCACAGTCTAATGAAGGTTCCCCAGGTACCTGCTGTCTAAGATGCAGAGGCCTTGCTGAATGCCCATATTACCCCACTTCTCATTTACAAACCATTCCAAAGCAGTTCTGCCAATAGAATTCACTTATTCTGCATTTATGTTATTCCAGAAGGTCATGTGTAAATGTGAGGTAATTAAAGGGGAGAATGCAGTGTTTTGTGATGTGGTGATATTACGGTGAGGAGAGCGTGTGTGTCACTGTGAGGAGAATATAGGTGTCATGGTGAGGTGACCATGCGCATTAGCTGTGGCAGAGCAGCATACCTCGCATGGCAACACTGTGATCTGCTGCAGAGATGATGGTTACTGGCAGGAGGAGGACCTGTCCAGGCGACTTTCTCGTCGTCACGGAGATAACAGATGAGGTGGTGTCCTGGATGGCCAGCCTGGGCTCGGCTATCTTGACCGTAAATCTGGCAAAGCTGGGGTTTCCTGGAAACACTCCCTGCTCCTGGATGACCACAGCTGGGGTGCTAGATGACACCTGAGAAGCAGGAGGCAGAACACAGGTTACACAGGATTCACTGCAGCAATCTGCATGCTACAGTAATATGCTCACTGCAGTAATCTGCATGCTACAGTAATATGCTCACGGCAGTAATCTGCATGCTACAGTAATATGCTCACTGCAGTAATCTGCATGCTACAGTAATATGCTCACTGCAGTAATCTGCATGCTGCAGTAATATGCACACTGCAGTAATCTGTATGATGCAGTAATATGCTCACTGCAGTAATCTGCATGCTGCAGTAATATTCTCACTGCAGTAATCTGCATGCTACAGTAATATGCTCACTGCAGTAATCTGCATGCAGCAGTAATATGCTCACTGCAGTAATCTGCATGCTGCAGTAATATTTTCACTGCAGTAATCTGCATGCTACAGTAATATGCTCACTGCAGTAATCTGCGTGCTGCAGTAATATTCTCACTGCAGTAATCTGCATGCTACAGTAATATGCTCACTGCAGTAATCTGCATGCTGCAGTAATATGCTCACTGCAGTAATCTGCATGCTGCAGTAATATGCTCACTGCAGTAACTTGCATGCTACAGTAATATGCTCACTGCAGTAATCTGCATGCTGCAGTAATATTCTCACTGCAGTAATCTGCATGCTACAGTAATATGCTCACTGCAGTAATCTGCATGCAGCAGTAATATGCTCACTGCAGTAATCTGCATGCTGCAGTAATATGCTCACTGCAGTAATCTGCAGAATGCAGTAATCTGAATCGGTCGCTCACCTCCAGGCTGCTGAGAGAGGCAGGTTGTCCATAAATTATGAGCTCAGCTGACGGGCGGTGGGCACTCAGGAGCAGGTCCTTCTGGTCGGAGTAGAGGCCAGGGCTGATTGGCAGCTGCACACTGATCTGCTCACCAGAGAAAGGACAGCCCTCCACCGCCGCCTGCACCTCCAGCTGAGCCGTGGACAGGGCCAGAGCACGCTGCTGCTGCTCCGTCAGAAGCCGCCAGGAGATGGAGCAGGTATAAAATCCTGGGGGTCAAATCAGAGACACAATGACACGAACACACAGAGACAAAACCATAGAGACAGAGACAAAACCAGAGACACAATGACACAGACACAAGATGGCTCGTGTTACCCCATTTCTCAAAAAACCCACCTCTGACCCCTCCGATGTAATGAATTATCGACCCGTATCGCTTCTACCCTTTCTGTCCAAAACCCTTGAACGAGCAGTTCTTAAACAACTAACCTCTTTTCTCCATGAGAACAACCTGCTAGACCCTCACCAGTCTGGCTTCCGATCCGGGCACTCAACAGAGACTGCGCTCCTAGCTGTGATGGAGGCACTTGCCACTGCAAGAGCCTCATGCCTCTCCTCTGTCCTGATCCTTCTTGACCTGTCTGCAGCTTTCGTCACGGTCAACCATAAAATACTCCTCTCCACCTTGGCTGGGATGGGCATCGCCAGGACTGCCCTGTCTTGGTTCGCTTTCTATCTTGCAGATAGGTCCTACCAGGTCACCTGGAAGGGGTCTGCCTCTGCTTCTCATCCCCTTGTTACGGGAGTGCCGCAGGGATCTGTACTGGGTCCTCTGCTGTTCTCCTTATACACCAGATCTCTTGGTTCAGTTATTAATTCACATGGATTCTCCTACCATTGTTATGCAGATGACACACAACTCTTCTTTTCTTCCCCCCCCTCGGACACACAGGTCAATGATAAGATATCTTCCTGCCTGGCTGACATCTCCACCTGGATGGCCAGCCACCATCTGAAGCTCAACCTCAACAAAACTGAGCTGCTCTTCTTCCCGTGCAAGACCTCCTTACTCCGTGAGCTCTCAATCACGGTTGATGGCACCACAGTGACTGCCTCTCACTCTGCCAAGAGCTTGGGGGTGGTCCTGGATGACCAACTGGACCTCAAGGAGCACATCAAGGCAACATCACGGTCCTGCAGATTCCTTCTGTACAACATCAGAAGGATTCGACCATACCCGACTACGCACTCCACCCAGCTGCTTGTCCAGGCTACGGTGACCTCTCGCCTTGATTACTGCAACTCTCTCCTTGCAAGCCCGCCAGCTTGTGCCATACAGCCACTACAGATGATTCAGAATGCCGCTGCCTGACTCATCTACAACCTTCCCAAATTCTTCCACGTCACTCCTCTGCTGCGATCACTCCACTGGCTACCGGTCGCTGCCAGGATCCGGTTCCTGACCCTTGCCTACACTGCTGCCAACAGGACAGCCCCCATCTACTTGACTCGATTCTATGTGCCTGCTCGACCACTCCGCTCTGCGGCAGCAGGGCGCCTTGTAACCCCTCCCACCCGCCTAAAGGGATCACATGACACTTGTTGCATGTTGCCCCATCCCAGCACTTCTTGGTAATTTGTATTTGTCCTAATACTGTAACTTATTCTTCTGCCTAGTTGGCTTTGCAGAGGTTAGGTCTGAATCGTGTTCACTGTGTGAACTAAACTGTGTTTGTGGCTAGAAATAGCTGTACAAAATAAGTATTGTACCTTACTGAACCTGTGTTCAGCAGTTGTCTATGACCATGAAATGCACTTTTTGTACGTCGCTTTGGATAAAAGCATCTGCCAAATAAATGTAATGTAATGTAACAGACAGAGACAAAACCATAGAGACACAATGACACAGACACACAAAGACAAAACCATAGAGACACAAAGACAAAACCATAGAGACACAATGACACAGACACACAAAAACAAAACCATAGAGACACAGAGACAAAACCAGAGACACAATGACACAGACAGAGACAAAACCATAGAGACACAATGACACAGACACACAGAGACAAAACCATAGAGACACAGAGACAAAACCAGAGACACAATGACACAGACACACGGAGACAAAACCATAGAGACACAATGACAAGAACACACGGAGACAAAACCATAGAGGCACAATGACACAGACACACAGAGACAAAACCATAGAGATACAATGCCACAGACACACATTGACAAAACCATAGAGACACAATGACACAGAACAAACCATAGAGACACAATGACACAAACACACAGAGACAAAACCATAGAGACACAATGACAGACACACAGAGACAAAACCATAGAGATACAATGCCACAGACACACATTGACAAAACCGTAGAGACACAATGACACAGACACACAGAGACAAAATCATAGACACAATGACACAGAGACAAAACCAGAGACACAATGACACAGACACACAGACAAAACCATAGAGACACAATGACACAGACACACACAGACAAAACCATAGAGATACAATGCCACAGACATACAGAGACAAAACCACAGAGACACAATGACACAGAGACACAGAAACAAAACCATAGGAGATGCAGTTCTGCAGAAACACAGTCACAATCTGATGTATGTAACAGCAAACCCCCAGCAAACCCCTGCACCTTTAATGTTTCTGACCTGTGCCGAGCACAGCCCCTCCCCCTTCATGCCTGTGCTGGGCGTAGCCCCTCCCCCCTCACACCTGTGCCGAGCACAGCCCCTCCCCCCTCACGCCTGTGCTGGGCATAGCCGCTCCCCCCTCACACCTTTGCCGAGCACAGCCCCTCCCCCTCACACCTGTGCCAAGCGTAGCCCCTCCCCCCTCACACCTGTGCCGAGCACAGCCCCTCCCCCCTCACACCTGTGCTGGGCATAGCCCCTCCCCCCTCACACCTGTGCCAAGCGTAGCCCCTCCCCCACACCTCACACAGCCTCCCCCCAACTGTGCCGAGCACAGCCCCTCCCCCCTCACACCTGTGCTGGGCATAGCCCCTCCCCCCTCACACCTGTGCCGAGCACAGCCCCTCCCCCTCACACCTGTGCCGAGCACAGCCCCTCCCCCTCACACCTGTGCTTGGCATAGCCGCTCCCCCTCACACCTGTGCTGGGCGTAGCCCCTCCCCCCTCACACCTGTGCTGGGCATAGTCCCTCCCCCTCACACCTGTGCCAAGCGTAGCCCCTCCCCCCTCACACCTGCACTGGGGTCAAAGCCAGTCTGCGTGGTGAAGATGTCGTGTGCAGGAAACTCAATGGAGTCGCTGCTGAACTGCAGCCGGCAGCTGATGCTGGACTGAGGCTGCAGCTGCGGGATGGCGCTGATCTGCGCAGACGAGCAGGACCCTGCAGACACAAAAGGGGGGAGGGGTGCGTACAGGTAGTGGGTGTGGTACAGGTGAGAGGTGTGTACAGGTAGGGGATGTGGTAAAGGTAGGAGGTGTGTACAGGTAGGGGGTGTGGTACAGGTGAGAGGTATGTACAGGTAGGGGGTGTGGTAAAGGTGAGAGGTGTGTACAGGTGGGGGTGTGGTACAGGTAGGAGAGTGGTTAAGGTGAGAGGTGGGTACAGGTAGGAGAGTGGTTAAGGTAGGAGGTGTGTACAGGTAGGGGGTGTGGTACAGGTGAGGGGTGTGGTACAGGTGAGAGGTGTGTACAGGTGGGGGTGTGGTACAGGTAGGAGTGTGGTTAAGGTGAGAGGTGGGTACAGGTAGGGGATGTGGTAAAGGTAGGAGGTGTGTACAGGTAGGGGGTGTGGTACAGGTGAGAGGTATGTACAGGTAGGGGGTGTGGTAAAGGTGGGAGGTGTCTACAGGTGGAGGGTGTGGTACAGGTAGGAGAGTGGTTAAGGTGAGAGGTGGGTACAGGTAGGGATTGGTAAGGCAGGAGTGTGTACAGGTAGGGGTGTGTACAGTGAAGGTGTGTACAGGTAGGGGTGTGGTACAGTTAGAGGTTGTACAGGTAGGGGGTGTGGTAAAGGTTGGAGGTGAGTACAGGTAGGGGTGAGAACGTGAAAGGAGTGTACAGGTGGAGGTTGGTACAGGTAGGGGTGGTACAGGAAGGGTGTACAGGTAGGGATGTAAGGTAGGAGTGTGTACAGGTAGGGGGTGTGGTACAGGTGAGAGGTGAGTACAGGTAGGGGGGTGAGGAACAGGTGAAAGGAGTGTACAGGTGGAGGGTGTGGTACAGGTAGGGGGTGTGGTACCTATCAGGTTGGTGCCTTGCTCGCGGGTGGTGATCAGCACACGAGATTCACTTCCCTCCTTCACTACCGCAGCATGAGCCATGACAGAGGTCCTGGAGGCCACACCCACAACCACCTGCACACATCGGTGTCATTACAATCAGAGACATCAAAATCAGTGACATTAATGCGTAGACTGCAGATGAGGTTCGGTTAACTGACAGGTGCGAGGGAAAGTGAAGGGTGACTGGGAGGTGACTGATGTCCTGATTTACTGTAGGTGATGTGATAATTATGGCTGGGTTTTTGTCATGGTAGTCGCGGGTTAGGGTTAGGGAAACTGTAAAGGGCCTTTCTGTTGGGAAAGCACAGAATGGTCTAGAATGTACTTGTATGATGTAGCATTAAGATTTGTCTTCACTGGAACTAAGGGGCCAAGCCGCAAACCATGACAAACAGCCCCAGACCAAGGGGTGTCCAGATACTTTTGGTCACATAGTGTCTGTCCTATTCATGAGTGCTGCAGAATCATCAGACACAGATGCGTTTACAGGCTGGGGCCCTGTGGCCTCACCTGAAACTCACCTCTCTGTAGGTGGTCTGCTGTCCAGGGATTTCATAGAACACAGTGACAGCGCCAGCATCGCGAGCCACGCCCACTCCTGTGCGAGGGTCCAACTCCAGCACCCCCCCCACTGAGGAACTCCAGGTGCCTGTGAGCCCTGCAGAGAAAAACAACCTTACAACCTGTACCTGCCCCCACCTGCACCTGTGCCCCATCAAATCACCTTACAACCTGCACCTGTGCCCCAACCAATCACCTTACAACCTGCACCTGTGCCCCAACCAATCACCTTACAACCTGCACTTAAACCGCCCAGTTTCAATAAGGATGTGACCAGCCACCTTCTTGATTGACGAGTTGTGTGTTGAAGCAGATGACATCACCCACGACCAGGCTCTGTGCTTCGCTGGGGTGGATGGCGTGTTGCACTGGCAACGCAAGGAAGTCGGCCACGCTTGTCTGCTCCGTGTCCCACACCCCCAGCAGCGTCACACCCACGCTCACCGTCCGCACCGTCAGCGTAGTGTTGTCAGGCCCTCTGCCGACCAGAACCAGGTCATCCCTGAACAGGAATTGAGAAACAGCACACCCTCAGAACTGAGGAGGCAAAGCTTAATCCAACCCCAAACCCAACCTTGAACTCAACTCCAAACTCAACCCCGGACACAACCCTGAACCCAACCCTGAACCCAATCCCGAACCCAATCCTGAACCCAACCCTGAACCCAACCATGAACCCAACCTTGAACCCAACCCTGAACCCAATCCCAAACCCAACCCCTAACCCAACCCCGAACTCAACCTTGAACCCAACCCCGAACTCAACCCCGAACGCAAACCCCAAACCCAACCCCACTCTGTCAAATCTGCTGGAACAGGTACTCTTCACGCCACAAAAGCAGAGCAGAGCCCGCAACCTCACAGCTACTGTGTAGTGCACCTGATGCTGATTGGTCAGTGTGTGGGGCACCTGATGCTGACTGGTCAGTGTGTCGGGTCCTGATGCTGATGGGTCAGTGTGTGGGTCTCTTGATGTTGACTGGTCTGTGTGTGGGTCTCCTGATGCTGACTGGTCTGTGTGTGGGGCTTCTGGTGCAGACTGGTCAGTGTGTGGGGCTCCTGATGCTGATTGGTCAGTGTGTGGGGCTCCTGAGGCTGATTTTTCAGGGTGTGGGGCTCCGGATGCTGACCAACTAAAATAAATTTTCTTGCATATTCTCATGTTTGTAGTTCTTTCATCACATTCTGATGCCTAAGATACAAATGGGTTATAAAGTAAAATTTAAAAAAAGGAAAAACCAATATAAAGTGTCTGTATGAAATCTGCATGGAATGGCATGGATCTTCATTTGTTATGTTTCTCCACTCAGTTATTCATGTTTTTCCTTTAACTTCCTGTCTGTCTGTGAATGGTAGAGTACTTGACATTCACTGAGATTTCAGAAACGAGCATGTTCTCTCAGATGTCTAGACAACCACAACTTGGAAAAACACGATTTTCTTTAACTTGGAGCTGTAAATAAAACAATAACACTGAATCTTCCCCTGGAGTTCTGAGCAGGGTTCTCTCCATTCGCAACAGGGAGGGAAAACACACTTTTCACAGGGAGAAACCGTACTTCAACCAGACAGGGATGCAGCTTCAAAACGGGTCTCAGAGCTGCAAGGACATCAAAGCACATGCCCTCAGACCACAGCTGTGACCGCTGCAAGGACTCCATCCTCTTCATAAACATCTCAGACCACAGCTGTGATCACTGCAAGGACTCCATCTCTTATAACATCTCAGACCCTTGACACTGCAGGACTCACCTCTATACTCTCAGACCACAGCTGTGACACTGCAAGGACTCCATCCTCTTCATAAACATCTCAGACCACAGCTGTGAACACTGCAAGGACTCCATCCTCTTAATAAACATCTCAGACCACAGCTGTGACCACTGCAAGGACTCCATCCTCTTCATAAACATCTCAGACCACTGTGACCACTGCAAGGACTCCATGCTCTTAATAAACATCTCAGACCACTGTGACCACTGCAAGGACTCCATGCTCTTAATAAACATCTCAGACCACTGTGACCACTGCAAGGACTCCATGCTCTTAATAAACATCTCAGACCACTGTGACCACTGCAAGGACTCCATGCTCTTCATAAACATCTCAGACCATGGCTGTGACCACTGCAAGGACTCCATCCTCTTCATAAACATCTCAGACCACAGCTGTGACCCCTGCAAGGACTCCATGCTCTTAATAAACATCTCAGACCACTGTGACCACTGCAAGGACTCCATCCTCTTCATAAACATCTCAGACCACAGCTGTGACCACTGCAAGGACTCCATCCTCTTCATAAACATCTCAGACCACTGTGACTGCTGCAAGGACTCCATGCTCTTAATAAACATCTCAGACCACTGTGACCACTGCAAGGACTCCATCCTCTTCATAAACATCTCAGACCATGGCTGTGACCACTGCAAAAACTCCATGCTCTTAATAAACATCTCAGACCACAGCTGTGACCACTGCAAGGACTCCATCCTCTTCATAAACATCTCAGACCACTGTGACCACTGCAAGGACTCCATGCTCTTCATAAACATCTCAGACCATGGCTGTGACCACTGCAAGGACTCCATGCTCTTAATAAACATCTCAGACCATGGCTGTGACCACTGCAAGGACTCCATGCTCTTAATAAACATCTCAGACCATAGCTGTGACCACTGCAAGGACTCTATCCTCTTAATAAACATCTCAGACCACAGCTGTGACCACTGCAAGGACTCCATGCTCTTAATAAACATCTCAGACCACAGCTGTGACCACTGCAAGGACTCCATGCTCTTAATAAACATCTCAGACCATGGCTGTGACCACTGCAAGGACTCCATGCTCTTAATAAACATCTCAGACCACAGCTGTGACCACTGCAAGGACTCCATCCTCTTAATAAACATCTCAGACCACAGCTGTGACCACTGCAAGGACTCCATCATAAACATGTACGCCAGACTTGGACCTTTCCCAGAAAACGCACTCGACCTGCCTGTTGATGCGAAGGTGAGGGCGGAGGTGTTCGCTCTACCTGTTGGTGGCAAAGGTGAGGGCGGAGGAGTGGGCGTGGAGAATGTGGCCAGTGCTGTCGTGGCAACACACACTGAAGGTGAGCACGGTTCCCAGGGGAACGGCAGAGAGGGTCTCTCTGTTGGCCGTGTGCAGAACCGGGCTGGGACTGAACCGCACGTACGCTACCGGAACCACCTGAAACACACAGTGTGATTGGACAAGTAAACATTCACAGTCCTGTGATTGGACAGGTAAACACACAAGCTGGGTGATTGGACAGGTAAACACACACAGCCAGGTGATTGGACAGGTAAACACACACAGCCGTGTGACTGGACAGGTAAACACACACAGCCGTGCGATTGGACAGGTAAACACACACAGCTGTGCGATTGGATGGGTAAACACACAGCCGGGCAATTGGACAGGTCTGGTTTGATAACATGAAGAATGGGGAAGCCTGTTCCATCTTCTATGCTAACACTCGGGTGAACATGAGGAATTATTTATCTTCCATATGCAACATGCAGAAACTGCAGTTTCAGTTCTGATTGGTGCATGTTATAATGTAACATTCCCCACTATAAGTGTAACCCCCACCTATAAGGACACACCCTCTCTGTTAAAACTGAGTAGTGATACACACCTTCACAGCAAGGATCAGGGTTTGATTGATGCCAAAAGGCTCCTGAGAGGTGACTTGTAGAGAGGCGGAGCCAGTGAGAGAGCCAGATGACAGGTGGCCAGCTTCATCCACCTGTACCAACCCCCCCTTATCAGGACAATCCAGCACAAGGTATGACAGCTTGCCCACTCCGTCCCTGCAACAGAACAGTCAAAGGACACCAGGAAGTTCAGGGCCCAGTCATTACCCAACAGGAAGTACAGGGCCCTGTCATTACCCAACAGGAAATACAGGGCTCTGTCATTACCCAACAGGAAATACAGGGCTCTGCCTTCACTCACAATTCCAGGAAGTACGAAGCACAGAGACAACACAAATGTCCCCAGATGGTCATTCTTGGTTCTCTTTATCAATGTGGTTGGGCAACTGTCAAATCTACTCAGAAATGCATAAAACCTGTGTATTTTACCTGTTAGTCTGAAGCTTTAGTACAGAATTTGGGGACATCCGAATATCCTCCACCTCCACTTCTGGATTCACTAAATGCAGTCTGTCGTACACCTGCACACGACACAACATATCACACACCTGCACAGTACACGAGATGTCACACACCTGCACACGACACTACACATCACACATGACACTACATCACACACCTGCACACACTACACATCACACACCAGCACACAACACTACATCACACACCTGCACACGACACATCACACACCTGCACACAACACTGCATCACACACCAGCACAGTACACCACACATCACACACCTGCACACAACACTACACATCACACACCTGCACATGACACTACATCACACACTGCACACGACACTACATCACACACCTGCACACGACACTACACATCACACACCTGCACACGAACTAACACCTACATCACACACCTGCACACACATACCAACACTGCACACAACACTACATCACACACCTGCACACGACCTACACACACACCTGCACACACCATCACACACCTGCACACACACTGCATCACAACCGCACAGTACACCAATCACACACCTGCACACAACACTACACATCACACACCTGCACACGACACTACATCACACACTGCACACAACACTACATCACACACCTGCACACAACACTACACATCACACACTGCACACAACACTACATCACACACCTGCACACAACACTACATCACACACCTGCACACAACACTACATCACACACCAGCACAGTACACCACACATCACACACCTGCACACAACACTACACATCACACACCTGCACACGACACTACATCACACACCTGCACACGACACTACATCACACACCTGCACACGACACTACACATCACACACCTGCACACGACACTACACATCACACATGACACTACATCACACACCTGCACACAACACTACATCACACACCTGCACACAACACTACATCACACACCTGCACACGACACTATACTACACACACCTGCACACGACACATCACACACCTGCACACAACACTGCATCACACACCAGCACAGTACACCACACATCACACACCTGCACACAACACTACACATCACACACCTGCACACGACACTACATCACACACTTGCACACAACACTACATCAGACACCTGCACACAACACTACACATCACACACCTGCACACAACACTACATCACACACCTGCACACAACACTACATCACACACCTGCACACAACACTACACATCACACACCTGCACACAACACGACATCACACACATGCACACGACACTACATCACACACCTGCACATGACACTACACATCACACACCTGCACACAAGACTACACATCACACACCTGCACATGACACTACATCACACACCTGCACACGACACTACACATCACACACCTGCACACAACACTACACATCACACACCTGCACATGACACTACATCACACACCTGCACATGACACTACACATCACACACCTGCACACAACACTACGCATCACACACCTGCACACACTACGCATCACACACCTGCACACAACACTACATCACACACCTTGCACACAACACTACATCACACACCTGCACACGACACTACACATCACACACCTGCACACAACACTACACATCACACACATGCACATAACACTACAACACACACCTTGCACACAACACTACATCACACACCTGTGCAGAAGACTGATCTGAGAGTTGTGATCTGTACCTGGATCTGGATCTCATCTGAGAGTTCTGCTCCGTTTCCCAGCAGGTGTCCAGCCTGTGGATCTGAGGCTCGGACCGTCACCTTCAGAGCCGTGCGGCCCTTCGATCGCCCGTGGACACTCATGGAGAAGCTGTGCTCCGGCTGCAGCTGCACAGACACCTGAAGGAGAAAAGCAGAGCTGTGCTAAAACAGAGCTGCGCTAACACAGATCTGCGCTAACACAGAGCTGTGCTAACATAGAGCGACACTAATACAGAGCTGCTATAACAGACAGAGTGGCGCTAACACAGGGCTGCATTAAAACACAGGCTGTGATGTATGGTAAATCAAAAACTGCTAGCAGAAAAACAGAGATATTGAAATTTAAACTTCAGAAGCCTGGTTCCACTGCACAGGGTCTAATGCAGTGAGGAGAAGCAGCTCAGGCAGGAGACAGGAGGACCTCCTCACCTCTGATTGGCGGGTGTGCAGCTGCAGGACGTCCCGCTTGGAGACTGACCAATGGAAGCTTAGCCCCGGCAGCGCAGAACCAAAGGAGAAGGGCGTCTGGCTGCTGGTCATCCCCATCACATACACAGGCATCTACAAGCACAGAGATCAACACCATCACTAGCACAGGTACTGCACAGGGATAAACCATATCACTAGCACAGGTACAGCACAGCACAGAGATCAACACCATCACTAACACAGGCATCTACAAGCACAGAGATCAACACCATCACTAACACAGGCATCTACAAGCACTGAGATCAACACCATCACATACACAGGCATCTACAAGCACAGAGGTCAACAACATCACTAACACAGGCATCTACAAGCACAGAGATCAACACCATCACTAACACAGGCATCTACAAACACAGAGATCAACAACATCACTAACACAGGCATCTACAAGCACAGAGATCAACAACATCACTAACACAGGCATCTACAAGCACAGAGATCAAGACCATCACTAACACAGGCATCTACAAGCACAGAGATCAACACCATCAGTAGCACAGGCATCTACAAGCACAGAGATCAACACCATCACTAGCACAGTTACTGCACAGGGATAAACCATATCACTAGCACAGGTACAGCACAGGTAACAGAATTACCTGGGTCCCAGTCTGCATCCTTGTGATGGGCGCTCGGATTCTGATTCCCCTCAACTGCACAACTTCCACTTCCACCTGATCCTGTTCAGAGAGAGAGAGAGAAAAAATACAAGTCATAAATACCCATAAGTCATAAGTACTTCAATCCCCTTAAATGCACGCAAGCATGAAAATTTACATCCACACGAAAAAAACGAAACAAACCCGAACAACCAGTTTTACGCACACAGAAACACACACTACGCACACATGTACACACACTACGCACACAGAAACACACAGTATGCACACATGTACACACACACTACGCACACATGCACACACACACTCTCCAGGCTGGACTTGTGTTAAGTGTCCTGTTCTGTTAGAGTAAACTAGTTGAGGAAGCACACTGTGCAGAGTGCAGTGTGTGTGGGGCCGTTACTGTGAACTCTGAGCTGGCCGAACCTTCAGGTGTAAAACATTACCTGAGAAACCACCACCTGCTTCCCACTCTCCACATCCACCGCCTGCACCAAGCCGGTCACCGTCACATTGCCCACGGCCACGCCCCTCACGTGACCCATGCGGTTGACCGTGGCGATGCTCCCGTCGCCAATGGAGAACAGGATATTGGACTGCGGTGGCCCCCCCTCTGATGTAATCTAGTAGAAAGCCATAACATGACAAAGCATTTATAAATCACAGCTATTTCCATCGCTGAGCCAACGCTCTTATCCAGACGAATACACAGAACATCAGTGCAATACAATTCCACCAATACCACCCAACTGCATCATGTTACACACACACACACACACACCTGGATCACGTTACCCACACACACACACACACACCTGGATCACGTTACCCACACACACACCTGGATCACGTTACCCACACACACACACACACACACCTGGATCACGTTACCCACACATACACACACCTGGATCACATTACCTACACACACACACCTGCATCATGTCACCTACACACACACACCTGCATGTCACCTACACACAGACACACACCTGCATCAAGTCATCCACACACACACACACACACACCTGCATCACGTTACTTACACACACACACACACAACTGCATTATGTCACCTACACACAGACACCTGCATGTCACCTACACACATAAACATACACACACACCTGCATCATGGCCCCTACAATCACACACAACCTCCGAGGCAGCAGTCTGAAGGGAGGGAACACCTGAAAACAGAAGCGCCTGTCAGAAACACAACCACAGCAGCATCACGCTACAGCTAAGCGCTAGGCTAAACACTGCAGCTAAGTGCTATTATAAACGCTACAGCTAAACGCTATTCTAAACGCTACAGCTAAGCGTTAGGCTAAACGCTACAGCTAAGCGCTATTATAAACGCTACAGCATCACGCTAGGCTAAACGTTGCAGCTAAGTGCTATTATAAACGCTACAGCTAAACGCTATTATAAAGGCTACAGCTAAGCGCTAGGCTAAACGCAACAGCTAAGCGCTATTATAAATGCTACAGCTAAGCGCTATTATAAACGCTACAGCATCACGCTAGGCTAAACGTTGCAGCTAAGTGCTATTATAAACACTATCGCTAATTGCTATTCTAACCGCTACAGCTAATCGCTATTCTAAACGCTACAGCTAAGCGCTATTCTAAACGCTACAGCTAAGCGCTATTCAAAATGCTACAGCTAAGCGCTATTCTAAATGCTACAGCTAAGCGCTATTCTACTTTAAATAATGTTCTATAATTGTATGTTTTTGAATTTATTTTTCTTATTAAAAGCCTAACTAGGGACATGAGTTGGAAACTAGCAATAGCTATAATCTCTGTATGCGGTACATCAGTTACATCAGCTTGTTTGTAATGAGTTGAAGTGGTACTATGTTAACTTGCATTGTCCCTACCAAATAAACTATATGAAATTAAATGAAATAAGTGCTACAGCTAAGTGCTATTCTAAATGCTGCATCTAAGTGCTATTATAAACGCCACAGCTAAGCACTATTCTAAACGCTACAGCTAAGCGCTATTCTAAATGCTACAGAAAAGTGCTATTCTAAATGCTACATCTAAGCACTATTCTAAATGCTACAGCTAAGCACTATTCTAAATGCTACAGCTAAGCGCTATTCTAAATGCTACAGAAAAGTGCTATTCTAAATGCTACAGCTAAGCTTTTGTATAAAAACCCCACCTGCCTAAACATGGCTATAGCTAGTGTTTCCACTAAGAAATCCCTGACAGGAAGTGCAGAGCCTTACTTCCATTTGCTGCGGAGCAGACATGACTCTTCTCCCACTCTTATCCAACACCACGGCAGAGAGAGTGGTCTGGCCGACAGCCGCACCCTGGACCAGGAACACGGCTGTGTCCGGCTCGGATGACTCCGCCAGGTGCCTGCCAGGGAGAGACCTGCTCAGCACCTGCCCACAAACCTCCCTCAACCAATCAGTACTCTGCAGCTCAGGGACAAGGGGCGGGGTCAGTGAGGGACTGAGGACTGAGGGGCGGGGTCAATGTGGGACTGAAGGGCGGAGTCAGTGTGGGACAGAGGGGCGAGGTCAGTGCAGGACTGAGGGACGGAGTCAGTGTGGGACTGAGAGGCAAGGTCAGTATGGGACTGAGGGGCGGGGTCAGTGTGGGACTGAGGGACGGGGTCAGTGTGGGACTGAGAGGCGGGGTCAGTGTGGGACTGAGGGGCGGAGTCAGTGTGGGACTGAGCGGCGGGGTCAGTATGGGACTGAGCGGCGGGGTCAGTGTGGGACTGAGGGGCGGGGTCAGTGTGGGACTGAGGGGCGGGGTCAGTGTGGGACTGAGGGGCGGGGTCAGTGTGGGACTGAGGGGCGGAGTCAGTGTGGGACTGAGGGGCGGGGTCAGTGTAAGACTGAGGGGCGGGGTCAGTGTGGGACTGAGGGGCGGAGTCAGTGTGGGACTGAGAGGCAAGGTCAGTATGGGACTGAGGGGCGTGGTCTTTGCACTCACGAGAGAGACACAATTGCAGAAGCTGCCTTCAGCTTCAGGTTCATCAGAGGAAAGTATTTGGACAGAAAGGGCTGCTTGTGGTCATCCAGCACACGCACATAAGCTCTCACAGTCTTCCCAATTTCCACCTGCAATGCAGTAAATTCCACATCACTGCAGAGACCAGTCAGCACCCCGGGATTTTGCAATTGAAATAATATTAAATTCAATCAATCCCCGCAATAACTGCAAAATCCTGCTCACACACTGACACATGCACTATGTGACACTGCAATCATTGACACATTCACTGACTATGGGACACCGCAATCACTGACACATGCACTGACTATGTGACACTCTCTACTGTGGAAGTATTCATGGATTTCCTGCAGCAGAATGAAAGCCAGTGTCTAAAGATGATACTTTCATACAGTCATATTTTCATCTTATAAAATGAGCATAATGAGAACCAGCTGACACTGCTGCCGCTGCTCGGCCCCGCCCACTCCAAACTCACCTTGTCCACCACTCGGATGTACACCTCAGCGATGTCCGAAATGCGCACAGTGGCTGTGGCAGGAGCGGGGAAGGCCAAGCAGAGGTCGTGCACCATCACCGCCACCTGGCCGGGCTGCAGGGGGCGCACCTGAAACACACGGCATGTCCCATCACCTGCACACCTGCGCTAACCTGCTGTCACGTGCAGACACACGCAGACACACACGCAGACACAAACGCAGACACACGCAGGCACACGCAGACACAGACACACACGCAGACGCACATGCAGGCACACACAGACATACGCAGACACACAAGCAAGCACATGCAGACACACAAGCAGACGCATGCAGACACACGCAGGCACACACACAGACACACAAAGACACACACGCAGACACACGCAGACACAGACACAGCAGCACCAGACACAGCAGCACACACAGACACACGCAGACAACAAGCAGCACAGCAGCAACACACAGCACAGACGCAGCAGCACACACAGCAAGCAACAGACACACAACAGACACACGACACGCAGACACACAGCAGACACACAGACACAGCGCAGACCCACACACAGGCACAGGCACACACACAGGCACACGCACAGGCACACACAGACTGGTTTAGAAACAGGCAGACACACATACATATATAGCTAATTCACCTCTGCAGTTCCTTGGGATTCCCGGTAAACCAAATCTGCTATTCCCCCTGCGCTTGTGTTGACAAAGAAGTACCCAGAACCTTCTTTTAGAGTCAATTCAGCCTGTAGAACAAAAATAGTAATCAATGAGCTGCAAGTTACACGGAGGAACAAAAACTTAGAAGGAACCCACAATGAATCGAGCGCTTTAGAGAAGGGACCCACAATGAATCAGCGCTTTAGAGAGGGGACCCACAATGAATCAGCGCTTTAGAGAGGGGACCCACAATGAATCAGCGCTTTAGAGAAGGGACCCACAATGAATCAGCGCTTTAGAGAGGGGACCCACAATGAATCGAGCGCTTTAGAGAGGGGACCCACAATGAATCGAGCGCTTTAGAGAAGGGACCCACAATGAATCGAGCGCTTTAGAGAGGGGACCCCCAATGAATCAGCGCTTTAGAGAGGGGACCCACAATGAATCAGCGCTTTAGAGAGGGGACCCACTTGTGTTCTAGAGAAGGGACCCTTATGAATCGAGCGCTTTAGAGAGGGGACCCTTATGAATCGAGCGCTTTAGAGAGGGGACCCACAATGAATCAGCGCTTTAGAGAGGGGACCCACAATGAATCAGCGCTTTAGAGAGGGGACCCACAATGAATCGAGCGCTTTAGAGAAGGGACCCACAATGAATCAGCGCTTTAGAGAGGGGACCCACAATGAATGAGCGCTTTAGAGAGGGGTCCCACTTGTGTTCTAGAAAGGAAACCTCAAACGGAACAAGTGCTTTATACACTGCCTGGCCAAAAAAAAATTCGCTGTTTGGATTTTTTTGGACAGTGCCCACAGCCTCTGGAGGCAGTGTTATGATCTGGGGTTGCTTTTAGTCAGGTCTAGACTCAGCAACTTTATGCGGCAATAAAATGAAGTCAGCTGAGTACCTGAATGTACTGAATGACCAGGTTATCCAACCAATGGATTTTTTCTTCCCTGACGGCACGGGCATATTCCAGGACGACAAAGCCAAGATTCATTGGGCTCAAATTGTGAAAGAGTGGTTCTGGGAGCATGAGGAATCATTTTCACACATGAACTGGCCACCACAGAGTCCTGACCTTAACCGCATTGAAACTCTTTGGGATGTGCTGGAGAAGACTTTATGGAGTGGTTTGACTTTCCCGTCGTCAATACAAGATAATGCAATTCTGGATGGAAATAAATGTTTTGACGTTGCATAAGGTTGTCGAAACAATGCCACGATGAATGCGTGCCGTAATCAAAGCTAAAGGCAGTCCACGAAATATTAGAGTGTGCGACTTTTTTTGGGCCAGGCAGTGCAGAAGGTGACTTACAAAGGAGCTAGAAGCAGAGAGTGTATGTACAAAAGGCGGAGGGGCTTTAAGTTCCTCACCTGCACGTCGGGATGGTTGTATATGGTGAGGGCCTGAGGGCTCACCCTCACGTCCTCCACCAGCAGCAGCTCTAACGTGGCGGAAACGGGGGTCAGGGGGTCATACTGCCAACAAGAGGAAGTGACATCACATTCAGGTACAATGTGAACCAGGATACTGTGTGTCCACAGCCACACCTGTACACACCTGCCACTACATAACCCTATCACACTTCGAACCCCACACCCAAAACTGTGACCATATTTCCATTTCAAATTCACATCTCAAAACATGAGAATGGTGGTGCAGGCATAATAAAGAATGTTCTTAACCTCTTCAGTTCATTCAGCATTTTACTACTCCCATGAATTTTGTATTTGAGTGTCGGTGTGCACTTCTGTTTCTCATAACATTGGAAGAAAATGATAGGAAATAACCTTTTCTTATCTGATGTATGTAAGTGTAATGACTGTATGGGTGTGCATTACTGTAGATGTGCAGCACATGCCGCAGTATTCATGCTTCAGTAAACCTGCGCAGCCAGAGAGCAAATCCCACCCAGCCTTCCTTTCACTTCCTGCATCTCTGCTGTTTTTCATAGCAACCTCCATAACAACAGCCCCCATAACAACAATCCCCATAGCAACACCCACAACAACAGCTCCCATAACAACCCCCATAACAGCCCCCATAGCAACCTCCACAACAACAGCCCCCAAAGCTATCCCTATAACAACAGCCCTGACTGCTGTACTATCATAGTAACCCTCCACAGCAATGCCTCCTATATTGGTTCTACCATAGAAAGCACTGTAACAGCCGCCCTAATGTTGGTTCTACCATAGAAAGCGCTGTAACAGCAGCCCTAATGTTGGTTCTACCATAGAAAGCGCTGTAACAGCAGCCCTAATGTTGGTTCTACCATAAAAAACCTCATAACAGCAGCCCCAATGTTGGTTCTACCATAGAAGAGTGATGTAAAGAAGTGTCCCTGTGACATGGCTGCTTACAGCAGTGTGTTCAGTGTGCCCACACTACAGCTTCCTGTTCTGACAGCTTGAACAGGAAGTGACTAATTCTCAGGCTTCCATGTAAAGACAGTGAAATGGCAACAGATGACAGAGCATGTGCATTCAGCAGCACTCTTACCGGGGTCTGCACCCGGGCGGCCTCCATGTGGGGGCGCTGGTACCCCACGGCACTCACGGTGATGGCGGCCACGCCCGACTCCCGGTGCACCACCACCGTCTGCAGGCCTGAGAGAAACAGAGTTACTCTTTAACCACCAAGAAACAGCCCACTCAGCATCAACGGCAGAACCAGTCAAACAAGACTGGAAATGGGGCTGCAATGCTAATTCTGACTAAATCTTGTAGAAAACTAACAAAGCATCTTTTGCCTTTCAAAAGATGAGCTCTAAGCAGAAGTTATATAAATATACTTTATATACATATTTGCGGGGGTTAGGACTAATAAGGGTCAAATAATGTGTCCAACCACAGCTGCACATTCAGGTCATTCTCATTTCTGAAAGACTTCACTGCATCACAGAGACTAGCACAAATGGAGTACCACAGAGTTTCCTCTACTGCATCACAGAGATGAACACAAATGGAGTACCACAGAGTTTCCTCTACTGCATCACAGAGATGAACACAAATGGAGTACCACAGCGTTTCCTCTACTGCATCACAGAGATGAGCACAAATGGAGTACCACGGAGTTTCCTCTGCCCGTTGCGGTCTTGGGTGACGGACAGTGTGATGGGCTGGGTGGGCAGGATGCTGGCCAGCGCCTCTCTGCTGGACTCCCATGCGATGCTCAGAGAGCTGAAGTTATCAAAACGGCGCCCCTGCTGGTCATAGGCCGCTAGGTCCAATATGGGGTTTCGATAATTTGAAACAGGCACCTGAAATTGAGCAAAACAGTATGAATGAAATGCGCCCAAAAGAAAATGTGAAGGGGGGATTATCCCCATGGGATGGGCTGATTACCTCCATGTTATAGGGGGATTACCCCCATGGGAAGGTCTGATTACCCCAATGTTATAGGGGGTTTACCTGCATGTCATAGGAGGGTTACCTGTATGTTATAGGGGGATTATCTGCATGTTATATGGGGGTTATCTGCATGTTATAGGGGGATTATCTGCATGTTAAAGGGGGATTATCTGCATGTTACAGGAGGGTTATCTGTATGTTAGAGGGGGATTATCTGCATGTCACAGGAGGGTTATCTGTATGTTATATGGGGGTTATCTGCATGTTATAGGGGGATTATCTGCATGTTATAGGGGGATTATCTGCATGTTATGGGGGATTATATCTGCATGTTATGGGGGATTATCTGTATGTTATAGGGGGAATATCTGCATGTTATGGGGGATTATCTGCATGTTATAGGGGGATTATCTGCATGTTATGGGGGATTATCTGTATGTTATAGGGGGAATATCTGCATGTTATGGGGGATTATCTGCATGTTATAGGGGGATTATCTGCATGTTATGGGGATTATCTGTATGTTATGGGGGAATATCTGCAGTTATAGGGGTATTATCTGCATGTTCTAGGGGGATTATCTGCATGTTATAGGGGGATTATCTGCATGTTATAGGGGGATTATCTGCATGTTATAGGGGGATTATCTGTCTGTTATGGGGGATTATCTGCATGTTATAGGGGGGAATATGGGTTATGTACATGTTAAAGGGTGGTTAAACTGTGCCCCGCCTCACCATTTGCTTGTTCTGCTGCAGCAGGGGGCAGGACAGGTCCAGGTGGGGGCTGCCGTAAACGGGCACGAGCGTGAGGCGTGAGGGAGGAGCGCACACCAGCTTCACCACAGCTGGCTCCGCCGCCGGGAAGGGGTTAGTCACACTGGCCATGTTCCCCACCGTTATAGCCAGCACCTGCAGGACAGGGCCACGCCTTTACAAACCCTTACACGCCTTTACACACCTTTACAAAGCCTTACACACCGTTACACGCCTTTACACACCTTTACACGCCTTTACACGCCCTTACACACCGTTACACGCCTTTACACACCGTTACACGCCCTTACACACCGTTACACACCTTTACAAACCCTTACACACCGTTACACGCCTTTACAAACCCTTACACGCCTTTACACACCTTTACAACGCCTACACCTTACACACTTACACCTTACACTACACACTTACACGCCTTACACCTTCACCTTACACCCTTATTACACACCTTACCGTTACACGCCTTTACACACCGTTACACCCTTTACACACCTTTACACCTACACCCTTACAGCCTTTACACCACCCGTTACACGCCTTACACACGTACACGCCTTACACACCGTTACACACCTTTACACACCCTTACACGCCGTTACACGCCGTTACACGCCTTTACACACCTTTACACACCGTTACTACACGCCTTACACCCTTTACACACCTTACACGCCTTACACCACACTCTTACACAAACCCTTTACACACCTTTACACACCCTTACACACCTTTACACGCCTTTACACACCGTTACACGCCTTTACACGCCATTACACGCCCTTACACGCCTTTACAAACCCTTACACACTGTTACACGCCCTTACACACGTTACACGCCTTTACACACCGTTACACACGTTACACGCCTTTACACACAGTTACACGCCTTTACGCGCCCTTACACACCTTTACACGCCTTTACACACCGTTACACGCCTTTACAAAGCCTTACACGCCTTTACACACCGTTACACGCCTTTACACACCTTTACATGCCCTTACACACCTTTACACTCCGTTACACGCCTTTACACACCTTTACAAAGCCTTACACACCGTTACACGGCTTTACACACCTTTACACACCCTTACACATCGTTACACGCCTTTACACACCGTTACACGCCCTTACACACCGTTACACGCCTTTACACACCGTTACACACCTTTACACACTTTTACAAAGCCTTACACACCGTTACACGGCTTTACATACCTTTACAAATCCTTACACACCCTTACACGCCTTTACACGCCTTTACACGCCGTTACATGGCTTTACAAACCTTTAAACGCCCTTACACACCTTTAAAAACATTTACACACCTTTACATGCCTTTACACACCTCTACACACGCCTAAACATAACCCTATCATACACGCACATAACTAACCATAACCCTACCACACACACACACCCCTAACCATAACCCTACCATAGACACAGTAATCCTAACACACACACACACACTCAGCTGTACTAGCGCTCTGTGTTTAACACCTTTATACGGGCACACACTCACCTGTTCCCCTAGAGCCCTGCATGTGGCTCGGACCCAGTGCTGGCCATAGTTGCGTGAGGTGGGGCCACACAGCTCAAGGCTAATGCTCTGCGCATCTTCAGCCGTCAGATTTCTGAAGAATTTGGATGGTTCCAAAATCCAGGGTTTAGGACCCCCTTCAAACAGCATGTCTTTGGAGGAGCCCAAGGTTACCACAGCAACAGACACAGGATCAACAGCCTGTTAAAATTGAAAATTTGTGCCTTAAGTATAAAGATATACATCAAGCCTACTGTGTTCTGATTAGACAAGGCACCTGACAACAAAGACCAATAAAGTTTGCTGTAATTTAAAAACCTGAGATTCAAAAGAGAACAGTTGTGTGATTCCTGGAGTAGGAATAAAAAACCAGATACCCTGTCCTGTCTCTCAGTGCTAGCCTAGCGCTCCTGCAGTCCTGTCTCTCAGTGCTAGCCTAGCGCTCCTGCAGTCCTGTCTCTCAGTGCTAGCCTAGCGCTCCTGCAGTCCTGTCTCTCAGTGCTAGCCTAGCGCTCCAGCAGTCCTGTCTCTCAGTGCTAGCCTAGCGCTCCTGCAGTCCTGTCTCTCAGTGCTAGCCTAGCGCTCCTGCAGTCCTGTCTCTCAGTGCTAGCCTAGCGCTCCTGCAGTCCTGTCTCTCAGTGCTAGCCTAGCGCTCCCTCCAGTCCTGCTCCTCAGTTGCTCAGTGCCTAGCGCTCCAGCAGTCCTGTCTCATCAGTGCCATTCCTAGGCGCTCCCTGCAGTCCTGTCTCTCAGTGCTAGCCTAGCGCCTCCTGCAGATCCCGTCGTCTCTCAGTGCATAGGCCTAGCAGCATCCAGTGCCAGTCCTGTCTCTCAGTGCTAGCCTAGCGCTCCTGCAGTCCTGTCTCTCAGTGCTAGCCTAGCACTCCTGCAGTCCTGTCTCTCAGTGCTAGCCTAGCACTCCTGCAGTCCTGTCTCCCAGTGCTAGCCTAGCACTCCTGCAGTCCTGTCTCTCAGTGCTAGCCTAGCACTCCTGCAGTCCTGTCTCCCAGTGCTAGCCTAGCGCTCCAGCAGTCCTGTCTCTCAGTGCTAGCCTAGCGCTCCTGCAGTCCTGTCTCCCAGTGCTAGCCTAGCACTCCTGCAGTCCTGTCTCTTAGAATTGCAATACCAGAAATGTTCCATCAAATGTTTCCCCCAACCCTAAATGAGAGGGGTCTCACTTTGAGAGGCTTGTAGGCAGCGATGGTGATCTTGGCACTGAGGTGCACGGCGCCGTGGGCGTAGGTGACCTGCAGGGTGGTGTGACCCGGCGCAAGAGCCTCCACTCGCACTCCACTGCAGTGCCCCTGGCCAGGGGCCAGTCTTCCTGTAAACACATCAATCAGCCAATCAGAGTTACAAAGCCACCAAATACCTTCCCTCTCTCGAAACAGCAGGAGAGGAGAATCAAGCACATGCTGTTTACCCTGGAGCATAAAACACAGCAAGACACTGAGCAGTGAAAGGCGCTGCAGAGACAGGATCAGACCGTTCACAGAGATCGCCCAGACGGATGTCTAGTTTATAGATTATCCTCTTTGGAAGACAGACAATATAATTTGACGGGGCAAACTTGCTCATAGTCCAAGCAGTGTCACTTGTAACTGAGCAGCTTGCTCTGTTTTGATCACAGGAATGCTCTCTCTCTGTCCCTGTCGTTAGAAGTAAACTTCCAGTTTTCCAAGGTATTCCATTGCTGAGCAACACCTCACCCATTCAGCGTAGCCAGGCTTCCCTCTCATCATTAAGTGCGCATAGGCCAGGAGAAGAGGGGGTGCCCCCCCTCTAGCCACTACATAAAATTGGGGTCTTTCTTTATTATTTTTTTGGGGCTTAACATCAGCCAGTTAGCATCTGTTGCAGTGGACATTTGGGGGGTTGCTATCTGCTGCATGAGGAGAGTCTGACCCTGGGCCCAGTGTGTCTCAGCGTGTGGTGTGCGCAGTCTGATGTCTTTGCTCATCTTTCATTTTTGCATTTTCACCCCTGGTTTTTTGTCACAATCGGCTGCCTTTTGGTTTTTGAAATTTGATCTTGGTACTCCTGGGACTTGAGAGAAACTGGCTGTGGTTTGGTATTTTCCTTCCTTCATTTCTTTTACAACCGTAACTGTAACATCTGTAACTTAATGAATTTCTTCATTTTAATCTAGTTGTGTATTGTACAATTTGACGCAGGTTGCAACAGGTTGCTCTGCCTATCAACAAATATGATGATATAGTTGATGTTTTATAATAATTACCAAAATATATCAAATAAAAATATATTTAATATGTTCGACAAGTGAGGTTTTATTTAACTGTTGATGCACAAGGGTTCAGTATTTAGAGTGCACAACCTTAAACTAGGGTGTTAGCGATAAAAACAGCTGGAATCAGAACATAAACATTTTACTCAATTCTCCAATTCTCACAGTCCCAACAAGCCCAATCAGAGTGGAGAGATCAGCCCGTTCGCAGAGTGAAGAGATCAGCCCAGAGGGGTGAGATCAGCCATTCATAGAGTGGAGAGATCAGCCTAATCAGAGAGGAGATATCAGTCCAACCAGAGTGGAGAGATCAGCCCATTCAGAGAGGAGAGATCAGCCTATTCAGAGTGGAGAGATCAGCCCAGAGGGGAGAAATCAGCCATTCACAGAGTGGAGAGATCAGCCATTAACACAATGGAGAGATCAGCCATTCACAGAGTGGAGAGATCAGCCTAATCAGAGTAGAGAGATCAGCCCAGAGTGGACAGAGCAGCCGGCCTCACCCTGCAGAAGCTGGAATACACCCTGTGTCTCCATCTGCACCTGTAACTGGAAGTGGGAGCAGTCGCTGAGCATGACGCGCTCCTCACTGTCCGCACTCAGCAGCCCAAAGATGCGCAGAGGCAGGTCCAACACCAGGCCCTGCCGCACCTCCACCTGGCATGGGGCAAAGTCCATCCCCACGGGCTCCACCACATACACCTGCATGAGAGGGGAGGGGAGGGGAGGAGGAGAGGGGAGGAGAGGGTAGGGGAGGAGGAGAGGGGAAGAGAGGGGAGGGGAGGGGGAGAGGGAGGAGAGAGGGAGGGGATGGGAGAGGGAAGGAAAGGGTAGGGGAGGAGAGGGGAGGGAGGGAGAGGGAGGAGAGAGGGAGGGGATGGGAGAGGGAGGAAAGGGTAGGGGAGGGGGAGAGGGGAGGAGAGAGGGAGGGAGGAGAGGATAGGGAAAAGGGGAGGAGAGGATAGAGGGAGGGTAGGGTAGGGTAGGGGAGGGGAGGGGAGAGGGAGGGGAGAGGGGAGGGGAGGAGAGGGTAGGGAGAGGGAGAGGAAGGAGAGAGGAGGGTAAGGTAGGGAGAGGGAGAGGAGGAGAGGATAGGGAAAGGGGAGGAGAGAGGGAGGGTAGGGTAGGGGAGGGGAGAGGGAGAGGAGAAGAGGTAGGGGAGAGGGAGAGGGGAGGAGAGAGGGAGGAGAGGATAGGGAAAGGGGAGGAGAGGAGAGAGAGAGGGGAGGGTAGGGTAGGGAGGGAGGGGAGAGGGAGGGGGGAGTAGAGGGTAGGGAGAGGAGGAGAGGATAGGGAAAGGGGAGGAGAGGAGAGGAGAGGAGAGGAGAGAGGGGAGGGTAGGGTAGGTAGAGGAGGGAGGGGGAGTAGAGGGTAGGGGAGAGGGAGAGGGAGGAGAGAGGGAGGGTAGGGTAGGGGAGAGGGGAGGAGAGGGGGATGGGAGGAGAAGACAGAGAAGGGCGGTTATACACAGTTCCAGCACTCCCTTATCCCTGGCAGGTAAACGCAGTGTTACCTTCATCTCTCCGTAGTGCAGAAGGTTCTGCACATCGCGGGCCTGGATCACACTGACTCCAATATCACTGCCAGTGGTCATCACCCCTTTAACCGTAACCGTGGCCACAGCCGGGCTGGAGGAAGACCATGTGAAGTTTCCACTTCCTCCTGTGGCCTACAAAACGCAACATAATTACAAAAACAACTCTACACAAACCCCACCCATCTATGAGTAAGCCCCACCTCATCTCTATCAAGCTCCGTCCATCTATGTGTAAGTCCCACCTCATCACTATCAAGCTCCGCCCATCTATGTGTAAGCCCCACCTCTTCTCTATCAAGCTCCGTCCATCTATGTGTAAGTCCCACCTCATCACTATCAAGCTCCGCCCATCTATGAGTAAGCCCCACCTCTTCTCTATCAAGCTCCGCCCATCTATGTGTAAGTCCCACCTCATCACTATCAAGCTCCGCCCATCTATGTGTAAGCCCCACCTCATCTCTATCAAGCTCCGTCCATCTATGTGTAAGTCCCACCTCATCTCTATCAAGCTCCGTCCATCTATGTGTAAGTCCCACCTCATCACTATCAAGCTCCGCCCATCTATGTGTAAGTCCCACCTCATCTCCATCACCATCTCTTTATGGTGTACTGGTATGCTGTAATATAGCATAATGTATACCTTTATGGAGTACTGGTATGCTGTAATATAGCATAATGTATACCTTTATGGTGTACTGGTATACTGTAATATAGCGTAATGCATACCTTTATGGTGTACTGGTACGCTCCTACTTTTGGTTGCCATGGAAATGTGAGAATCCTGGGACTGAGGATTATGGGATTGTATATTTCCACTTCCTGTTGACTGCGCACTGGGACAGGAATCATATGCACTCCCCCATTCTGAAACACAATCAGATGCATGAGCGTGAGCCAGTTTCCGGCTCAAAATCACACGCAGGGCCAAGCAACCGCGCAGAAACCACAGACCACAGACCACAGACCTGATCGACCACAGACCGAAGCGCGGCATCGATCCCCGTCTGTCCCGCCTTCCGGGTCCTCACGCGGTGGTACGAGCCGTTCAGAGACGATTCCAGGACCTGAAAGTACTCTTTCTGGAAGGCAGCGTCAATCCGTATGTTCTGAAAAGTGTTCACATAAAGGGCATGATTATGGGAGATCTAACCGTGTTCAGAGAGGATGTGATCTAACCGTGTTCAGAGAGGATGTGATCTAACCGTGTTCAGAGAGGATGTGATCTAACCGTGTTCAGAGAGGATGTGATCTAACCGTGTTCAGAGAGGATGTGATCTAACCGTGTTCAGAGAGGATGTGATCTAACCGTGTTCAGAGAGGATGTGATCTAACCGTGTTCAGAGAGCATGTGATCTAACCGTGTTCAGAGAGGATGTGATCTAACCGTGTTCAGAGAGGATGTGATCTAACCGTGTTCAGAGAGCATGTGATCATGTGAGATGCAACAGAAAAGTGCTTAAGTTCCGAAAGACTTCTGAACACCAGACCTGAGAGTATCAAAGATGATTTACAACGTATGGGTGAGTCAGAATTTAAAAGACACATTCATCCTAAATCCTACTCTAAAGACACATTCATCCTAAAACCTACTCTAAAGACACATTCATCCTAAATCCTACTCTAAAGACACATTCATCCTAAATCATACTCTAAAGACACATTCATCCTAAATCCTACTCTAAAGACACATTCATCCTAAATCATACTCTAAAGACACATTCATCCTAAATCCTACTCTAAAGACACATTCATCCTAAATCCTACTCTAAAGACACATTCATCCTAAATCAAAGCTGTAAGATTCTCACAGATTCCTGGACCACATCCAGAGGAACCAAAAGTGGCCAAATTTACACTGGGAAGTTTTTAGTAGACAGCAGAATGGTAAAATTCACAGGATGAAAACGTCGTCCGGATAAAACTCCAGAAAGAAAAGAGAATGGGCCGCTCCGCTGCACTCACATTAGCCAAGTGAACCCTGTTACTGGACTTATCGAACACGAGCACGGTGACCTCATACACCGCCTCCACCTGCAGGGCCCAACGGTCACCCGGCTGAATTTTAAACCCTGCACGAGAGGAATAAATAAAAAGAGTTAAAGCTCAATGTTTAACCTGAACACGGTGTTTAGCTGAACACATTGTTTAAGGTGGTACATTTAGGGTTAGTCGACAGCAACATCTGAGCAAACTAGCTGGTAGGGTTAGTGCACACACTATAGTATTACTTTTTTTAAAATGTCTTAGTTAATTTCAGCTTGAATAATCACTATATCTGAAAAAATAAGTATGTTATGTTACATACTTATATGCAAAAGGACAACATAAAAATGCAATATCAGTTAAATTTTGCAGAAGCTTACCCAGGTATCCTGGCTCTACCACATACAGTGTGCTGTTGGGCAGCCGCGATGCCCCCTGCAGGCCAAGGCCTGAACAGCTTTGGTCAAGGAAAAGGACTGAGAGAGTCTGTTTATATTACCAGCCACACGCGGCTCTTCCCCATCTACCCCCTCAGCGTCCTACCCCCACACGTCCCACCCCCACAGCGTCCTACCCGTCAGCTCCTACCCCACAGCGTCCTACCCGCTCAGCATCCTACCCCCACACGTCCCACCCCCCTCAGCGTCCTACCCCCACACGTCCCACCCCCTCAGCATCCTACCCCCACATCCCACCCCCACGCACCTACCCCACATCCCACCCCCACAGCGTCCTACCCCACACGTCCCACCCCTCAGCATCCTACCCCTCACGTCCCACCCCTCAGCATCCTACCCCCACACGTCCCCCCCCTCAGCGTCCTACCCCACACGTCCCACCCCCTCAGCCTCCCATACCCCCACACGTCCCACCCCACAGCATCCTACCCACATCCACCCCACAGCGTCCTACCCATCACCCCAGTCCTCCACGTCCTACCCCACTCAGCGTCCTACCCCACACGTCCCACCCACAGTCCTACCCCAGCGTCCTACCCGCTCAGTCTACAACGTCCCACCCTCAGCATCCTAGTCCACCCTCAGCGTCCTAACGTCCACCCTCACGTCACCCTAGCGTCCTCCCAGCGCCTACCAGTACTAGCTCCTCCCACAGTCACAGGTCCTTGATGACCTATAGTACCTCAGTTGATGAGAGCGCTGTGTGTAATGTCATCAGCATCTCAGATGGAGTCTGATGGTACACGTCTCCCATCAGTTATGGCAGCGTCATCTGTAATGTTCAGACTGATGCCCCCGCCTCGTTAGTCTAAGCGTCTTCAGTTGATCACCCGATGTTGTAATGTTCAGTTGATGGGTGTGTGTAATGTTCAGTGATGGGAGTGTGTGTAATGTTCAGCTGATGGGTCTGTGGTAATGTTCAGTTGATGGGAGTGTGTGTAATGTTCAGCTGATGGGAGTGTGTGTAATGTTCAGCTGATGGGAGTGTGTGTAATGTTCATCTGATGGGTGTGTGTGTAATGTTCAGTTGATGGGAGTGTGTGTAATGTTCAGTTGATGGGTCTTGATGGTAATGTTCAGCTGATGGGCGTGTGTGTAATGTTCAGCTGATGGGAGTGTGTGTAATGTTCAGTTGATGGGAGTGTGTGTAATGTTCAGTTGATGGGAGTGTGTGTAATGTTCAGTTGATGGGCGTGTGTGTAATGTTCAGTTGATGGGAGTGTGTGTAATGTTCAGTTGATGGGAGTGTGTGTAATGTTCAGTTGATGGGAATGTGTGTAATGTTCAGTTGATGGGCGTGTGTAATGTTCAGTGATGGGTGTGTGTAATGTTCAGTTGATGGGTCGTGTGTAATGTTCAGTTGATGGGCGTGTGTGTAATGTTCAGTTGATGGGCTGTGTGTAATGTTCAGCTGATGGGTCGTGTGGTAATGTTCATCTGATGGGCTGTGTGTAATGTTCAGTTGATGGGCGTGTGTGTAATGTTCAGTTGATGGGAGTGTGTGTAATGTTCAGTTGATGGGCGTGTGTGTAATGTTCATCTGATGGGAGTGTGTGTAATGTTCAGTTGATGGGCGTGTGTGTAATGTTCAGTTGATGGGAATGTGTGTAATGTTCAGTTGATGGGAGTGTGTGTAATGTTCAGCTGATGGGAGTGTGTGTAATGTTCAGCTGATGGGTCTGATGTTGTCGTGATGGATGTGTGTAATGTTCAGTTGATGGGCGTGTGTGTAATGTTCAGTTGATGGGAGTGTGTGTAATGTTCAGCTGATGGGTCTTGATGGTAATGTTCAGTTGATGGGTCTTGATGGTAATGTTCAGTTGATGGGAATGTGTGTAATGTTCAGTTGATGGGAGTGTGTGTAATGTTCAGCTGATGGGAGTGTGTGTAATGTTCAGCTGATGGGTCTTGATGGTAATGTTCATCTGATGGGCGTGTGTGTAATGTTCAGTTGATGGGCGTGTGTGTAATGTTCAGTTGATGGGAGTGTGTGTAATGTTCAGTTGCAGTTGGAAGGATATTGTGGTGGTCCAGCACCACGTTGGTGTGACCGTGCTGAAGGGCATGGACCGTGGAGGTGGCTGGGTCCAGCTGGGCCACGCCCAGAGTGGGGTCTGCTTCGGGATGGATCACACTGTTCTGGAGCTGCAACTCGTACTGTTCACAGGGCATGGAGAGTTCTGGAAGGGTCCGACACATTCAGAGATCACTGCCAGGGACACAATCAGCCACAGTCCTCTAATGCACCCTAACCCCCTGGCACTTTGGAGCACAGTTACAGGAAACACAGCCGAAATAAAGCTGTGCTTAGCTGTGTTTACAGGGACCAGGGGAAAGATACACATTTACTAAAGACGCGTACCCATCCATGACAAAGAACTATAGTACACACAATGCTCAGTACTACTGACTTAGAAATGAACGCATGCAACAAAAGGTTATTAAATATGTACAGGCCTGCACTGCATGATACTTGCTTTTATGCAGTTTCATTGACAGAGGTACAAATATTTGATGCTATGAAACCAACTCGCTTTACTGCGTTAATCCTCATTCAGTTCAGGGCACTTCTAAACCACTTACATTGACTAAAGAGCACAGGCTAACACTGGTTAACTGATCTGTCTGCAGCCATATGGTTCTGCTCCTGTTCCCTTATCCCCACAGCACTGGGGCTGTGCATGATTCTGCTCCTGTTCCCTTATCCCCACTGTGCTGGGCTGTGCATGATTCTGGTCCTGTTCCCTTATCCCCACAGTGCTGGGCTGTGCATGATTCTGCTCCTGTTCCCTTATCCCCACAGCACTGGGGCTGTGCATGATTCTGTTCCTGTTCCCTTATCCCCACAGCACTGGGGCTGTGCATGATTCTGCTCCTGTTCCCTTATCCCCACAGCACTGGGGCTGTGCATGATTCTGCTCCTGTTCCCTTACCCCACAGCACTGGGGCTGTGCATGATTCTGCTCTGTTCCTTATCCCCACAGCACTGGGGCTGTGCTGATTCTGTTCCTGTTCCTTATCCCACAGCACTGGGGCTGTGCATGATTCTGCCTGTTCCCTTATCCCCACAGCACTGGGGCTGTGCATGATTACTCTCATGTTCCCTTATCCCACAGCACTGGGGCTGTGCATGATTCTGCTCCTGTTCCCTTTATCCCCACAGCACTGGGGCTGTGCATGATCTGCTCCTGTTCCCTTATCCCCACAGTGCTGGGCTGTGCATGATTCTGCTCCTGTCCTTATCCCCACAGCACTGGGGCTGTGCATGATTCTGCTCTGTTCCCTTATCCCCACTGTGGGCTGTGCATGATTTGGTCCTGTTCCCTTATCCCACAGCACTGGGGCTGGCATGATTCTGCTCCTGTTCCCTTATCCCCACAGTGCTGGGCTGTGCATGATTCTGCTCCTGTTCCCTTATCCCCACAGCACTGGGGCTGTGCATGATTCTGCTCCTGTTCCCTTATCCCCACAGTGCTGGGCTGTGCATGATTCTGCTCCTGTTCCCTTATCCCCACAGTGCTGGGCTGTGCATGATTCTGCTCCTGTTCCCTTATCCCCACAGCACTGGGGCTGTGCATGATTCTGCTCCTGGGAAGCCGGTGAGGGTATGAGTCCTGATCGTTGCATTAGCGACTCCTACTGGTTGGTCGGGGCGCCTGTTCAGCAGGGAGGGGATTTGGGGGAGATAGCGAGAACCTTCGCGGACGTTGCGCTCTCCCAGTGAAACTCCTCGCTGTCAGGTGAAAAGAAGCGGCTGGCGACTTCACATGTATCGGAGGAGGCATGCGGTAGTCTACACCCTCCCCAGACCAACAGAGGATAGCACATCGACCAGGACTGTGATACACACAGGGAATTGGTATAACAACTAAATTGGGGAGAAAATAGGAGAAAATGGCCACAAAAAAAAAAAACATTTTTTAATGAAATTAAATGAATGGAGATCAGACAGGCGTCTCTATGGAGAACGGGAGTGAAGTGCAGCTCACCGGTCATCTTGCCCTGCCGGATCTTGTGGACGGAGTACCGGATGGAGGTACCCACCAGCAGGTACACGTCTGAGGCAGGGTTCAGGAGAATGTTCTCCAGGATCAGCAGCCTGACCTCCGCAGGAGGCACGTCCTGCAGATAAACAGTTACTGACCGCATCCACAATCACTGACCACACCCACTGACCACAAACATAGTCACTGACCATACCCAAAATGACTGACACTATGAGTCAGACTCAATGACAGAAACCATAATCACACGCACTGACTAATCCCATATACCACCAGAACAGAAGCACAGAATAACATCGCATTAGATTTGAACAATGTTTGTGCCTGCATCAACCATACCAATGCTAGGAGCTTATCACATTACAGGAATGCAAAAAGGCCATAAATGCCTGACAGTCACATTGTAAAAGAAATAAATATGAATATTGTACAACCTTGTAGATCACTTCCTGGATTCTGGCTTTGAGTTTGGCATTTCCTGTTTTGATCCCAGACACCAGAATAATGTCTCCTTGCTTTCCAACTCTCTCCATGACAGAGATGTAGCCTGGTGGAGTGTATGTTGACTCTGAGAATTTGAGGACTCTGAAAAGGACAGATGTCACTCAGAGGATGCACAAGCTTTTGGAAACGAACCAGCGCAAAATGCAGGCTTTTACAATAACTGACTTTAGACCAATTTCATCTGTGCTTTAAACTGATTATTAAGAGTCATCTATTAATAATTCAAAACCTGACAAAGAAAAACCTGACAAAGAGTTTAATATGCATTTTTATAAACAAATTTGATAAATACAAAAGTAAATTGACTTGGGTAGGTAGTTCATTAAAAACAGATATTTTCACTGATACCTTTATAAAGCTTTAAAGGCTTGAGACACAAATACCTATGAATAGAAAAACGTGATGAACTGATGTGTTGATTGCCACATTAGCACTAACAGCGCTAAGCGCTAATGTGGCAAACAAGCTTCATTAGCACTGGGCTCCTAACTGCTGTTTCTGCTCGCTACAGATTTCACCCTCACATAATCAAACTCCCCCGGACATGTCCAAATGTCCAGCTCTTACCTGGGCGTTAGTTTTATTTTCATATTCATTCAGAACTGAAAAGCATAGCCTACAATTTAAATTTCGCTTGTTAATCCACATCAATAAAACAGGTTTTCTTCTTTCACACACTTATTTGATTTCATACATTATTGTGCAAAAGTCTCAGGCACACAAAAACATTCAGTGAAGTGAAGATGCTTTGTGGAAAGATGCTATTATAGCAGCACACAAGTTTCACAGCAACAGGAGAACAAATCCTGATGATGGACAGCCGTCTGTCAAACAGGAGTCCATAGACTCCCAGTACCCTCACCGCAGTGCATTGTGGGAGTCTGAGAACCGGGCTGTCTCTGCATCTTTCACAATCGTCCAATCGAAAGCCAGCCCTGCCAGAGTACTGAAGGTGTTTCCTGTACAAAGCAAAACAAAGACAGACTCAGACACACGCGCGAGACACAGTCAGCGCAACAGAAACAGTATCTACACACCGGTCTCCCTGTGCAGAGCATACACACACTCTAAAACACACAGGCTATACACACACACTCTAAAACACACAGGCTACACACTATAAAACACACAGGCTACACACACACTCTAAAACACACACTCTAAAACACACAGGCTACACACACACTCTAAAACACACAGGCTACACACTCTAAAACACACAGGCTACACACACACTCTAAAACACACAGGCTACACACTCTAAAACACACAGGCTACACACACTAAAACACACAGGCTACACACACACTCTAAAACACACAGGCTACACACTCTAAAAAACACACTCTAAAACACACAGGCTACACACACACTCTAAAAAACACACAGGCTACACACTCTAAAAC
Organism: Anguilla rostrata; assembly: GCF_018555375.3. Classification (NCBI taxonomy): domain Eukaryota; kingdom Metazoa; phylum Chordata; class Actinopteri; order Anguilliformes; family Anguillidae; genus Anguilla; species Anguilla rostrata. The sequence goes on along the minus strand of NC_057943.1, from coordinate 174,131 downwards.
ACACAGGCTACACACTCTAAAACACACAGGCTACACACACACTCTAAAACACACAGGCCACACTCACACAGTCTACACACACACAGGCTACACACACACTCTAAAACACAGAGGCTACACACACAGGCCACATACACACAGTCTACACACACACACAGGCTATACGTGCACAGTCTACACACACACAGGCTACATGCACACAGTCTACACACACACAGGCTACACACACTCTAAAACACACAGGCTACACACACACACACATTCTAAAACACAGAGGCTACACACACACTCTAAAACACACTGGCTACACACACACAGGCCACACTCACACAGTCTACACACACATTCTAAAACACAGAGGCTACACACACTAAAACACACAAGCTACACACACAGGCCACACACACACACAGGCTACACGCACACAGGCTACATGCACACAGGCTACACACACACAGGCTACTTGCACACAGTCTACACGCACACAGTTTACACACACACACAGGCTATACATAAACACATCTGCAAATGGCAGTTTGCCTACACATGCAGAAAGCTTTCAGTTGGATCATTGTAAGGATCAATACTCTATTTAACAACAAACCCTTAACAGCCATTTCACCATGAGGAAGAGGAGCAGAGATCATGGCAACAAAAGTAGAGCTGCTCTACCATTTTAGAAGAATAACAGGAGACCAAGAGCAGAAAATGATCTCATAGTTTTATTGGCCATATCAGTCGTTAGTATGTATTTGACAGGAGCCAAGGAAAGTCTGTCTGTAGAATAAAAGCTTCATTACAGCAGTGCAGGAGCTGCACACATCAGAACCCCTTCTGTTTGTCACGTTATTCATTATTAATGCTAATGCTTAACGTAGCTGTGTCACGTTACTCATTATTACTGCCACTGTTCAATGTATCAGTGATTAATATTTAATGTTTCCCTGGAGCTCCACCTCAGCCTTACTGGTTTTGTGAGTTTCAAACTGAAACCAACTCAACATCATTTAAGCAATATAACCAGTTCCACAACATAAAAGCTCACTGAACTCCCGCCACCTACATCTAATGCTACAAAAAAACTGAACTGAAAAAAATATTCAAGTTTCACTGATAATAGGTTTGATTTGATCATTTTAGTTTGTTTTTATTGGTTGTGGGATTCATATAGATTTTCGAATATATTGTGAGCAACTACTTACAAAATAAAAAATTAATGAATTAATAAAAGGAACGACAAGCCAAGTTGGGCCGAATGACCTGTTCAGTCATAATTTCTCTTATATTTTACTGCCCCACATCTAGAGGTTTCTAGAGCTAAATCTGTAACAAACACCATCCATATTTACTCTCCAAAGTTATCTTGCTGTTGATGTCCTATTGTATCTACCTTCTACAAAATCTCTTTTGGCCTGTAAATGCCATTACAGTCATTAGGATAATTAAAGCTGCAAGCGGCGTTGGGACGGATCCAAGCATTGGCACTATTGCGCCCGCTATGGAGCGATTTTAAAATGGTTTTGTCCTCATGATCATATACCTTAATATATGATCATATATCTACTGAATATCATGATGATTGTATAAAATATTGATGACTCATGGCCAATTTTGTGCTAAGAGACGCGCTTAGAATACTTTATATTCATAATTTTGGAAGAAATAAAGTGCCACAAATGCAATTGTCTAGGCATAAAATCTAAAATGAATTTTCTCTTTTTTAGTTCGCAATGAAATACTGGGAGATTGCATATATACAGCAGGTTAAAATATACATGTCCTGGATCAAAAACTTCTTGACCACAAGTTCATAAAATCTAAGGGTGGATGTGTAGAACTACTAAAGATCTATGAAGCAAAAACTAAGCAGTGTACCCAGCGTATAGCAAGCCGTTTTAGCTTTAATTCATTTCTAGATGATATCAGAAATTCAATTGTAACTCGTTATAATTCAAGCATATTCCCCATTAATGGGACCTTTCATTTTTGATATCAATAATTAAATTTTAACTAGTTAAAATAGGTATTCTTGATATCAAGAATTGTATTTTAACTAGTTAAAATTGGACATTCTAATCAAAACTAGTTTAAATTCTATTATTGATATCAAGAATTCCAATTTTAAATAGTTAAAATTGAATTCATGATATCAAATGGTAAATGGACTGCATTTATATAGCGCTTTTATCCAAAGCGCTTTACAACTGATGGCTCTCATTCACCAGAGCAGCTAGGGGTTAGGTGTCTTGCTCAGGGACACTTCGACACGCCCAGGGCGGGGTTCGAACCGGCAACCCTCCGACTGCCAGACAACCGCTCTTACCTCCTGAGCTATGTTGCCCCATATCAGAAATAGGTATTTTAACTCGTTGAAATTATTTTGATGATTGATTTTCTGATATCAGAAATTGGCATTTTAACTGGGTCAAGTTCCAACTCCCATTGAAATGAATGAGAAAAACGTTTTCAATCTGACTAGTTAAAACAGAATTTCCGATATCAAGAACTGGCATTTTAACTAGTTAAAATTTAATTTCTGATATCAATAATATGCATTTTAACTAGTTGAAATCTAACTTCTGATATCAGAAATACACATAACTAGTTACAATTGAATTTCTGATAAAGAATTTGCATTCTAACTAGTTAGAAATTGAATTTGCGATATCCTCTAGAAATTAATTAAAGCTAAAACGGCTTGCCATACCAGCGTCTCCAAATCTATCCAAAATGTCTAAATTATGCATTGCTGTAAATCACAACAAGTTCATGTATTTCACTACAAATCAACTGTTTTTACTCAAGAAATGTACTGTTGCATCATTTTCAAATGGTAATTACAAGCTTTCTGTCAGTACAGTGGTGTAAAATAGCTAGGGGTCCAGAAACATACCCAAAATCTCTCCAAAAAGGAATATAATGATTTTTGTCCATTGTACAGCATATAAATGAGCCCCATATGAAGGTTTAAGATGAAACATTGATATCAGATTTTAAAATAATGCAAAAATATTGTCACATACTCCTGTATGTATTTCTCTACTCTGTACTCTCGTATGTTTTCTTGTATGGGGATGGGATGATATGAAAACAATTTTCAACCATCCACCACGTTTTGGCAACCTTCCAACACTCTCATCATCACTGTTGCATGCATCACAACTATTCATATAACAAGTACATATGTAATATCCACTTTATAACACTACCTATGTAAATACTCCAATATTAATGCTCCACCATGTACCCTAAAAACACCATGTTGCTGCCACCATGTTACCCTAACCCCACACACCATGCTGCTGCCACCATGTTACCCTAACCCCACACACTGTGCTGTTTCCACCATGTTACCCTAACCCCACACACTGTGCTGTTGCCACCATGTTACCCTAACCCCACACCATGCTGCTGCCACCATGTTACCCTAACCCCAAACACCATGCTGCTGCCACCATGTTACTCTAACCCCACACCATGCTGCTGCCACCATGTTACTCTAACCCCACACCATGCTGCTGCCACCATGTTACCCTAACCCCACACACATGTGCTGTCCACCATGTTACCCTAACCCCACACACCATGCTGTGCCACCATGTTACCTAACCCACACTGGCTGCCATCATGTTACCCTAACCCCACACACCATGCTGCTGCCACCATGTTACCCTAACCCACACCATGCTGTTGCCACCATGTTACCCTAACCCCACACACCATGCTGCTGCCACCATGTTACCCTAACCCCACACCATGCTGCTGCCACCATGTTACTCTAACCCCACACCATGCTGCTGCCACCATGTTACCCTAACCCCACACACTGTGCTGTTGCCACCATGTTACCCTAACCCCACACACCATGCTGCTGCCACCATGTTACCCTAACCCCACACACCATGCTGCTGCCACCATGTTACCCTAACCCCACACCATGCTGTTGCCACCATGTTACCCTAACCCCACACACCATGCTGCTGCCACCATGTTACCCTAACCCCACACACCATGCTGCTGCCACCATGTTACCCTAACCCCACACACCATGCTGCTGCCACCATGTTACCCTAACCCCACACACTGTGCTGTTGCCATCATGCTCGAATAACTCTTCATTATTTCATTTGAATTTGCAATGCTGCCCTATATGGCGAGCTGAACAGCACCTCAGGAAGACAGAATTCAGCTTGTTTCACAGGTAAACTTCACTAAGAAGCTGGTTCTGTTTGACAGGTAAGACTGACCTTCAGAGTCCAGCGCCTGGATCTTCAGCTCAAGGGGAGAGTCCTCCAGGTGCAGCTCTCGCGTGGTGGAGACCACCTGGATCTCACTGATGATGTCAACAATCGCATCACACCTCAAAACCTGTCCCGTTACTGCACACCATACAGCGTCCAATATGGGGAGGAGGGAGGGAGAAAGAGAGGGAGAGAGGGAGGGACAGAGAGAGAAAGAGAGAGAGAGAGAGAGGGAGGGAGGGAGGGAGGGACAGAGAGAGAGAGAGAGGATGAGGCCTGATGTGTGAGGGAAACTAACCACATATTGCCTGTCATCTGTATTTTTCCTCAACTTTAAACATAATAATAATAATAACAAACACAAAATGTGTTTCACTTTGGCGTTTAGCATCTTGGATGCCAAATGATTAGCATACTTAACTACTCAGAATTACTGATACATACTGGCTATTTCATTTATATTTTATACATTAACAAAGGTGTTAAACAGAGCAGAAACAGCCGCAGGTGCAGCTGCTCCGGCTCTATACTAACTAAACCCAGTAAAAGAAGCTGAATTTGAACTTGAAATGAAGAGCGCTTACAGACGTCCTCCGCCAGGATGATGCTCGTGAGTCGGACTGGCTGGGAGGAGCGTGCCTGCAGCACGGCCTTCTGGGAACACAGCCGATCGTCCACATCTACTGCCTCAACGCTGGCCACTTCAGGCCTGGTGGAGGACCTGGGGAGAAGACACAGCCAATATAACCTAATCCTAACCATGCTCTAATACACAGCTAACGCACATAACACACAGCTAACACACAGCTAATGCACAGAGTACACAGCTAATACACAATGCACAGCTAACGCACAACACACAACTAACACAAAACGCACAGCTAACACACAGCTATCACACAACACACAGCTAACACGCAGAGTACACAGCTAGCACACAGCTAACAAAAAATACACAGCTAACACACAGAATACACAGCTAACACACAGCTAACACACAGAATACACAGCTAATACACAGCTAACAAAAAATACACAGCTAACACACAGCTAACACACAAAATACACAGCTAACACACAGCTAACAAAAAATACACAGCTAACACACAGAATAGACAGCTAACACACAGCTAACAAAAATACACAGCTAACACACAGCTAACACACAGAATACACAGCTACCACAAAACGCACAGTTAACAGTGAGTGCACTGCTAATACACAGCTAATCCACAAAATACACAGCTAACACACAGCTAACCCACAGAACGCACAGCTAACAGTGAGTGCACAGCTAATACACAGCTATCACACAACGCACAGCTAACACACAGCTAACAAGTGCACAGCTAACACACAACGCACAGCTAACACACAGCTAATACAGAGTGCACAACTAAGGAACAGCTATCACACAATGCACAGCTCACACAGAATACACGTCTAAAACACAGCTAACGCACAGAACGCACAGCTAATGCACAGGTTACACAGAATACACAGCTAACACAACTAACACACAGCTAACACACAGAGTGCACAGCTAGCACACAGCTAACACACAAAATACACAGCTAACACACAGCTAACATACAGCTAACACATAGAATGCACCAGTAAATACACACAGGGAACTTAACACAGTAAACAAACACAGGAAATGCACTTAGCACAGTAAAGCATACATGGAATGCAGTTAACACAGTAAATACATACAGGGAATGCACTTCACACAGAAAACACACACAGGAAATGCACTTAGCACAGTAAACGTACACAGGGGATCCACTTAACACAGAAAACACACACACAGGAAGTGAAAAGCAAAGAGCTGCCAAACTGTCCAGCCAAAAGCGCACAGATTAAATTCCTAAATTCAGTTTCGTTGAAAATCGCTGGCGGCGATCCTCCCACAGCTCCTGTGACCCAATACACATATGCGCGTCCTTATTTAACCTCAAGCCCCCTCCAGCTAAAACAACAGATGTGCGAAGACCACGGAGGGAAAAAACAAGCTGTTTAACGGAATACTCGCATTAAAGGCACATAGGCAATTTTACCCTGCTGTATGGAGTAAACAAGCACAAATTATACGGAGTAAAACGGATTTACACTCACAATCTCACAACTGCACGGACACGGTATCGCAAACAACAGCATTGCGCTCACTACTTAACACGCTGCATGTTGGTTAATGATATTTTAAGAGATACACTGCAAAAAAGGTGTTCCGTTTGTACCGGATAAGGGAACATTACAGGACCCATTCACACGAATATCATGCAGGCCTGCTCAAAACAGCATTCGGTTACGATAAAAACCAAACGTCTTGCATTATCACCAACAATTCTTCAAGGTTGTTTGTGAAGTTCACTTGATTTCAGGTAAAGAAAGGGTCTTAAGAACTGAACACACTCAATTCGCTGAATTTCTCCGTTAGAATGCTAATATATCGAAGAACCGTGCCCGTTGGGTCTAAATGAGGCTTCCTAAACCGGTAAGGCCGGGGGGTGTGTGTAGCTAGTTAGATTACCCGAGGGCGTAGGACACAAGGGAGGGGACCGTCTAGACGCATGGAGCGTGATTTTACAAGTTACCTTGTGTACCAGAAATACACCGCTATACATTGTCAAATAGCAGATGCGGTGCAGCTGTTGTTATAAAACTTAGTTATGTCGCCAGTAAGCGTTTCATTCACTCTATCCACAATTACGTTAGCTAAGTTAATAATATAATGACAGGAAATGAAAGTTATGACTGATACACCTGTCCTACCCGCTCTAATGTTAAAACTCGCGCTGTGCTCCGCACTAGTGATCAAGGCCATTCCATCCCCTTACTTACCACCTGTAGCAGCCGTCGGTTGCTTCCAACGTGAAGTTAATCCTGGTGCCCCTGGCCAAGGGCAGTAAGACTTTGGGGATGCTGAGTTTGGAGGCGCTTGAGGTATATACTGTACAGCGTATCATCGACAAAACAACAACTACGAACACTGGATAATGAGCGTTTATCGCCATTTCCCTGAGCGAACACAAAGTCTAAAATTAGATAAATGAAAAGCTTGCGTGTATTTACGAGTAATTGTTAATCCCTGGCCGTAGGCTATTCTTTTCACAATTATAGTATGCTAGGTGGAGTTAGTTAATTAAATTTGACAAGAAAACATTCGCTAAATCACTAGATGCTTGCACCTTCTCTTGTGCCCCCGTTTTTGCTGAATATTATTACGTAGAAAGTTATGAATACCGTTTCCAGAATAATCAAATAGCCGCCGGCGTTAGCTAGCTACCCAGCCGGCTGTGTAGAAAGTTTCCGCGCATCGGCAGCATGGAACCCGGCACCGCGCTTGTCATGCCGTTCCTGTTATTAAGCACTTGACGTTAGCTGCCACTGATTTATGAGTAAATTCACACGAACCTTAAAACGCTAGCTGTCGACGAAACAAAAACACACCAAACTGTATTCTAGGTATCAGAATACGTTTTAAAAAATCTCATTATGATTTTAAACTCAGGATTTACGGAGAACCCGCCATTCACAATTATTGAAGCATGCAAGGAACGCTGGGAGATAAGCGACGTCACAACAGACGCACAGCTACCAGGGCTCCGGAAATGGTTTGCCCCCAATGGCCAATCGCGGATGAATTTAATCTACAGCAATATAAAATGATTAAATCCGTAATTCAAAACAGCTCAAAATGTTTCGAATTCAGATGCAACGAAATGAAGTCCACGATGACGTTTCGGTTAAATAAAACTTCAGTGACCATGTCCATAAGCATCTCCTCAGAGCACGCGCTGTGTGACTTTAGGTCGGGTCAGGATGGTGCCAGATCCCTGTGAGATCGTACTGGCACCAGACCCTGTACCCTGTATTTTTCTATGGAATTAATAATGTGCAATGTAGGGGTTTACTGCCCTATAGTGTTCTGTAATTGACAGACTGCCGGTTCATAGCCGTTGACAGAGACCTCTGGATAAATAATTCTGAATAACGTTAAGATCCGTTTACAAAGTTATACCATAATGTACAGCAGTTATACAGAACCAGATATCTTGGAATAAGGTTGTCGCATTCACTTTAATGGTCGCATTAATGTTCCCTTTATACGCAGCCTGCGGGTGTTGATTTTTTAGATTGTCTTACAATATTTCATCGTTTGCTTGTGAAGCAGAAAAAAATAAGTTGATACTGCCACCCGCTGGTAAAAATATGCACGTTCAGTTGACTTCCATTTAGAATATATTACAAATGCTATTTTCAGCAGTTATTGTGCCAAAATCTTCTCATGCTATAGACTCATTGTTAAAATCAGAATTAAGCTGAGTTCCTACTGATAACAATTATGTGATCAATAGAGCATCAAAGATCTGTGGAATTTAAATACACATTTAAAAGCTGGGATTTTAGAAGAATCTGGGAACTGTGCACATGACAGCCTCCAGGTCTCCCCTGCTGGTGAAGGGCTGTATTTGTTAGGAAGGCTGGGGTTGGCCACAGCGTGACGCCAGAGTCTAGCTCAGAGCTGCTCCTCTCCAGGTCCTGCAGGACACAGTGTCTGCCAGTATGTGCTGCAGCCATGCACCTTACCACCTGATCTGACAAAACCAAGCAGATAAATTAACTTGTGAAACCATGTGATGCAATGCATGGTTGGAGCATAGACCTGCAGACCTGTGGGGCCTGAACCTGGACCTGTGTGTGAGTCCAACTGCGCACCCCTGTGTGTGAGTCTCACCTCACACCTCCTCGTGTGAGTCTCACCTCACACCTCTGCGTGAGTCTAACTGCACACCCCTGCGTGTAAGTCTAACCTCACACCCCTATGTGTGGGTCTTACCGCACACCCCTGTGTGTGAGTCTAATTGCACACCTGTGTGTGTGAGTCTCTGTGTGGGTCTCACCGCACACCTATGTGTGTGGGTCTAACCGCAGACCTGTGTGTGTGAGTCTCTGTGTGTGAGTCTCACCTCACACCCTGTGTGGGTCTAACTGCACACCTCTGTATGTGAGTCTCACCGCACACCTCTGTATGTGAGTCTCACCGCACACCCGTGTGTGTGGGTCTAACTGCACACCTCTGTATGTGAGTCTCACCGCACACCCGTGTGTGTGAGTTCAGACTCAGTCAGCAGTGGATAATGAAAAACATCCAAAGCAAGTGTGAAGATTCACCTGAGAAAGAACTGATGGTTTTCTTATCTTTTATTCCACAGGATGAGTGCATGCCTTTCTGACCCATTTTCTTCTTTTATTTCACCAGAAGTAGAAAGATAACCTCAAAGGGGTTTCTTAATAACACACCTCAGCAGTTTCTCATCTTTCTGTCTGAAGTGCATTTCTGCAAATTTGCTGCTAATTAACAGGTTAAAAGTATGATTGTGAGTGTTGTCATTTAAATGATTTACAATGTTGTTCTAAAGCCTTTTGTGCACTTAAACAATGCATCCAGAGTCTGTGCTGCAATGTGTATTTAAAAATCTGATTGTAAATCTTTGCCCTTTGTCACTTAATCCATTACAAAGTCCCTTTAGAGAGATACAAAGCTCCACGATCAAATCCATATTTCAACAGGATCAAAGAAAACAAAGTTTAATAAACAGAGTGTAAAACCTTTAATTTTCCCATGTGTCTATTTTTGTGTCCAATCTAATCCAGCTGCTTTGTACTGTTATTTCAGGAAGTGAGAGCAATGATTCAATACAATGAATAATAAAGGCAATGTTTCTGACACATTGCAATATATACTAAATATGAACGTTTATGTGCATAATAAGAAGACATTTCAATAGAGACAGGCCACATGCAAACTACTTACGTTCGGTAGTGTTCTTCAGACTGTTCTCATTTCTGCTGAAACAGTTCAAGTTCAGTATACAGGTTGGATGTACATTATTTTGACTCCAGGCATACACAGTACATGGTACTTTTGATTGACTGACATAATTAAAATACATTGAAATCACGATCCTAAAGGTTCCAGCACAAACATATCCTCTTACAGATACATTAATCCTAAAGGTTCCAGCACAGGCATATCCTCTTACAGATACATGGATCCTAAAGATTCCAGCACAGATATATTCTCTTATAGATACATAGATCCTAAAGATTCCAGCACAGATATATTCTCTTATAGATACATGGATCCTAAAGGTTCCAGCACAGACATATCCTCTTACAGATACATGGATCCTAAAGATTCCAGCACAGATATATTATCTTATAGATACATGGATCCTAAAGATTCCAGCGCAGATATATTCTCTTATAGATACATGGATCCTAAAGAATCCAGCACAGACATATCCTCTTACAGATACATTAATCCTAAAGGTTCCAGCACAGGCATATCCTCTTACAGATACATGGATCCTAAAGATTCCAGCACAGATATATTCTCTTATAGATACATAGATCCTAAAGATTCCAGCACAGATATATTCTCTTATAGATACATGGATCCTAAAGATTCCAGCACAGATATATTCTCTTACAGATACATGGATCTTAAAGATTCCAGCACAGGCATATTCTCTTACAGATACATGGATCCTAAAGATTCCAGGACAGATATATTCTCTTATAGATACAGGGATCCTAAAGACACAATTTGGGGAAGTCAGCAGTGTTTGATATTAAGAAGAGACCAATATTCTGCCTCATAGCACAGGAGATGGCTCCCCTGTGGATTCTTTATTGGTTAACTGACCTAGAAGAGTACAAACTGAGAGTGGCTTAAGAGGCCAGGCTGCTTCAATATAAGTATATTCCCATTAAAAACAATTCTAGACTCAAGGTCAAGGTCAAGGTCAAGGTGAACTTTAATATCCCACAAGCGGAAATTCATGTGGTCTTACATGTCCCATTTAAAACACAGAGGTACACTGTACATATACTAAAAAACACGCACATGCACGCACACACACACACACACACACACACACACACATATCCGCACACGTCAACAGAATATCCTGTGAAATGGTAGCAGTATAAAATATACATCATATACAATCTAAATATACAGTATACACAATCAAAATACCCAAACCTTGTAATATAGGTGCACATCTATCTATCATTTAGTAATCTAATTGCTGCAGGCACAAATTATTTGCTGTACCTTATTGTTCTAATTTTCTGCTGCAGGATTCTGCCATTTGATTTGCTACTCCTTCGGAATTTCAGGTGGAGAGGATGAGTCGGATCATTAAGGATCTGATCAGCCTTTTTTAAAATAAGGTAATTGTACAGCTGTGGTGCAGACACCTGATCAACCCCAATGATCCCACTTGCTGTCTTGATCATGCGCTGCAGTTTGGCATGATCTTGAACACACATGTTTTCAAAGGTGCAGATCAGGCCGTAGTACAGAACACTCTGCAAAACAGATTTGTAGAACATATGGAGGATACGACGGTCTACTCTAAAGTGATTCAATTTCCTAAGAAAGAACAGCCTCTGTTGTAGTTTCTTAGACTTCATTCATGCGCATTCATTGAATCTTAAGTGATCCTCAATCTGACATGTGTGAAGCTGGTATGAGACTGAAGCTGGTGTAATGTGTGAAGCTGGTATGAGACTGAAGCTGGTGCAATGTGTGAAACTGGTATGAGACTGAAGCTGGTGTAATGTGTGAAGCTGGTATGAGACTGAAGCTGGTGTAATGTGTGAAGCGGGTGTAATGATTGAAGCTGGTGTGATGTGTGAAGCTGGTTAAATGAGTGAAGCTGGTATGAGACTTCAGCTGGTGTAATGTGTGAAGCTGGTGTGAGACTGAAGCTGATGTAATGAGTGAAGCTGGTATGAGACTGAAGCTGGTGTAATGTGTGAAGCTGGTATGAGCCTGCAGCTGGTGCAATGAGTGAAGCTGGTGTATTGTGTGAAGCTGGTGTAATGTGTGAAGCTGGTGTATTGACTGAAGCTGGTGTAATGTGTGAAGCTAGTGTATTGAGTGAAGCTAGTGTAATGAGTGAAGCTGGTATGAGATTGTAAAGTTGGTGTAATGTGTGAAGCTGGTGGGATGAGTGAAGCTGGTATGAGATTGTGAAGCTTGTGTAATGAGTAAAGCTGGTATGAGATTGTGAAGCTGGTGTAATGTGTGAAGCTGGTGTATTGAGTGAAGCTGGTTTAATGTCTGAAGCTGGTGTATTATGTGAAGCTGGTGTAATGTGTGAAGCTGGTATGAGATTGTGAAGCTGGTGTATTGAGTGAAGCTGGTATGAGATTGTGAAGCTGGTGTATTGAGTGAAGCTGGTATGAGATTGTGATGCTGGTGTGAGACTGCAGCTGGTGGGATGAGTGAAGCTGGTATGAGATTGTGAAGCTTGTGTAATGAGTGAAGCTGGTATGAGATTGTGAAGCTGGTGTAATGTGTGAAGCTAGTGTATTGAGTGAAGCTGGTTTAATGTCTGAAGCTGGTATATTATGTGAAGCTGGTGTAATGTGTGAAGCTGGTATGAGATTGTGAAGCTGGTGTATTGAGTGAAGCTGGTATGAGATTGTGAAGCTGGTGTATTGAGTGAAGCTGGTATGAGATTGTGATGCTGGTGTGAGACTGCAGCTGGTGTAATGAGTGAAGCTGGTATGAGACTGCAGCTGATGTAATGAGTGAAGCTGGTGAAATGAGTGAAGCTAGTTTAATGAGTGAAGCTGGTATGAGATTGTGATGCTGGTGTGAGACTGAAGCTGGTGTAATGTGTGAAGCTGGTATGAGACTGCGGCTGGTGTAATGAGTGAAGCTGGTATGAGATTGTGATGCTGGTGTGAGACTGAAGCTGGTGTAATGTGTGAAGCTGGTATGAGACTGCGGCTGGTGTAATGAGTGAAGCTGGTACAAGACTGCAGCTGATGTAATGAGTGAAGCTGGTTTAATGAGTGAAGCTGGTATGAGATTGTGAAGCTGGTATGAAACTGCAGCTGATGTAATGAGTGAAGCTGGTTTAATGAGTGAAGCTGGTATAAGATTGTGATGCTGGTGTGAGACTGGAGCTGGTCTAATGTGTGAAGCTGGAGTGAGACTGCAGCTGATGTAATGAGTGAAGCTGGTTAAATGAGTGAAGCTGGTATGAGATTGTGAAGCTGGTATGAGACTGCAGCTGATGTAATGAGTGAAGCTGGTGGGATGAGTGAAGCTGGTTAAATGAGTGAAGCTGGTTTAATGATTGAAGCTGGTTAAATGAGTGAAGCTGGTATGAGATTGTGAAGCTGGTATGAGATTGTGAAGCTGGTATGAGACTGCAGCTGGTGTAATGAGTGAAGCTGGTGGGATGAGTGAAGCTGGTATGAGATTGTGATGCTGGTGTGAGACTGAATCTGGTGTAATGTGTGAAGCTGGTGTGAGACTGAAGCTGGTGTAATGTGTGAAGCTGGTAAGAGACTGCAGCTGGTCTAATGTGTGAAGCTGGTTTAATGAGTGAAGCTGGTATGAGATTGTGAAGCTGGTATGAGACTGCAGCTGGTGTGAGACTGAAGCTGGTGTAATGTGTGAAGCTGGAGTGAGACTGAAGCTGGTGTAATGTATGAAGCTGGTATGAAACTGCAGCTGGTGTAATGAGTGAAGCTGGTGGGATGAGTGAAGCTGGTTTAATGAGTGAAGCTGGTATGAGATTGTGATGCTGGTGTGAGACTGAAGCTGGTGTAATGAGTGAAGCTGGTGGGATGAGTGAAGCTGGTTTAATGAGTGAAGCTGGTATGAGATTGTGATGCTGGTGTGAGACTGAAGCTGGTGTAATGTGTGAAGCTGGAGCGAGACTGAAGCTGGTGTAATGAGTGAGGCTGGAGTGAGACTGCAGCTGATGTAATGTGTGAGACTGTAGGCGGTGCATGGTGCTACAGGCAGCTCCTGTCAGGTTGTCTGCATTCCGTACTGGCCGCAGTCTCCAGCTCTGCTCATCTGCTCGCCCGCAGGGGCAGCAGTAATAACCCTCCCTGTGTTCTCTTTCCAAAACCCTCTTCTTATCTGGAACACGTAGGTGCGCTTCTTGTGTTTACCCCCACAGCAATTTCCGTTTAAGCAACATCTTCTGATAAACTGGCACATCTGCCAAGTTTAAGAGTGAACACCCAGTGCAAATTTATGTTCTAAATAAAAGAGAAGCTTCAATTTGATATATTCTGTGAATTACATGATGATTTGTGCATCATTCATGTACATTAGATGATGTAGAATTGATTGAGAACCTTAGCTGATTATTATAACTTCTAGATGAATACTATTTTCCTGTTGACACTTGTGAGGTTCTTTTTCATAAAGGTGTGTTTATTTGTGAAATGTTAGCATATGGCGTACGTCTTCAATAGTACCAGTACTTTCAGGTGAATTGTGTGAGTCTGTTTGATCGATGATCACATCACTGGTTATGTTTACATTAAAGTGACTTCACTTGGACACACTACTGTACATATATTTAGAAAATCCACTCTGACTTTATCTGGGAAAACACAATACAGGAAGGAAAAACATGGAGCACATTTGTTTCTCTTGAGCGTGGTGTGCAGCATTAACAAACTTACTGTCCATAGTGGACTTTAGCACCTCAGATAGAGACACGTTATCAGACTGTCGGTCCTGTAGGAGCTCAGGTCCCAGCAGGACTATGGCAGAAGCACAGAAAGGAAGTGCATCTCAAGGAAAAGCACACAAACAGAGCTCTGATCTGAGTAAAGCACACACACAGAGCTCTGATCTGAGTAAAGCACACACAGAGCTCCGATCTGAGTAAAGCACACACACACACAGAACTCTGATCTGAGTAAAGCACACACAGAGAGCTCTGATCTGAGTAAAGCACACACACACACACACACACACACAGCTCTGATCTGAGTAAAGCACACACACAGAGCTCTAATCTGAGTAAAGCACACACACAGAGCTCTGATCTGAGTAAAGCACACACACAGAGCTCTGATCTGAGTAAAGCACACACACACACACACAGAACTCTGATCTGAGTAAAGCACACACACACACACACAGAGCTCTGATCTGAGTAAAGCACACACACACAGAGCTCTGATCTGAGTAAAGCACACACACACAGAGCTCTGATCTGAGTAAAGCAACAAGGTCAGAAGGGATGCATATTAAAGCAGACATGATAAAACAATGCTGCACGAGGAGGCAGGAGAGGACATTATACCATTAAATCTCAGAAAAACTGGTTTTGCGGTGGTGATTACTGAGTACTTATCATTTTGGGTTATTCTGTTGAAGTTGCCACTACATTGCCATAAGTGTTTCTGTTCCTTTTTATTGACTGTCTTTACATGCTTCATACAGCTACACATGGTCTTGGGCATGACAGGATTATTGGTGCCTGTGAGATGCACTGTCGAGTCTATTCACAGTTCTCAATAAACATTCCCATTTTAAAAGCGATTAACAGAGGGGATTATGTAGGGTATATTATGCTTAGTTGTCGGTACAACAGAGAGCATAGGAATAAATGAATTCATAGCCAGTTTTTTGCTGATGCCAGATGTCATGCTTTTCCATACAGAAATCTCTTATGTACAGCACAGCTCACTAGAGGATCTGTAGTTGAAACAGACTGTTGGAGCGTTCAAGACCAGGCTTGACATGGAGCTAGATACTCCGTAGACAGTAGGTAAGATTACAAGCCCAGATGTGCCCTTGTTGCCATCAACACTTGTATGTTCTTACGGTTGGAAAATACCTTTATATGAACAAATATTTGAATTCTTTTGATTTGTGCAGTAAGAGTGCCTCTGCCAGGACAGCGGGTTTCAGCAGTGAGATTTATGAGTGCGCTGCCTCTCCAGACAGCAGGATTGCTGCACTCGTGGTCCTGCAGGCGACGGCAGCCTGGCTGAGCTTCGGCAGGAATGCGGCCCGCAGCCTGGAGGCCCGAGCTAGCTCCGCTTCCAGAACATTCTGAGGGGGATAGCAGATGCACAGAGAAGCTAGTGCTGACTGCATTCTGGAAACATAAACATTCCTGAAATACATACTGTGGATTTCTAGATGTGTCATTAACTACTTTCATTGATTAAAGATTTCAGGACAAACAACAGAAGCTGAAGTCCTCACAATCTGTGTTTAAGGTTTAATTTTTTTTAAAATATTAAAATATGATAATAATTATTATTTTCACTGTTTTTAAACATTGGCACCATTATTATTATTATTATTATCGACACCAATTAATTGAACCCAAAATCATGAATCGGAAAATACATAGACAAGACAGTAACAATCATAAATGCTACATGTTCAATAAAAATAAACTCCTCTCAAGTACAGAAAAATAAATCTGGCCTAAAAGATGAACAGATGAAAACTGGAAGATGCTCCTGAATTTTCTTTAAAAATCTAGTTTGAATCCTCCAGCAAAAAAAAACTTTAATTCAAACCTGACCTCCCTTTTAAAGCCTGCACATATCCTTGATCCCCCTTCATTTTGCTCTGAAGCTTAGATAGCGACGCCGCCAGTGAAATGGACGGGTAGCAGCTTGTCTGTGCTCATGAGTGTAGTCCTTAAGGGCAGTGTTTGCCCAGCTCGTCTGCGGTACCTGCTCATGAGTGTAGCCCTTCAGGACGATGTTTGGCCAGCTGGGCTGCAGGACTGCAGAAGCTGATGACTCAGGTTGTGGAGGGTGGCACATTGCTGTCTGCTGCATGACTCCTTGCTGCATGGCTGTCTGCTGCATGGAAATGAAGGAGCAAAGCACAGAGGAATAAGTTAATATAAATTACAGCCTTAATTAAATTGTATTACATTAGGACGTATTATAAATAATGAGGTCATACATTATTGTTATATTGCCTTGTACTGAACGCATTACCATGTAATTATACACATAAATATATAATGTCTATTCCAGTAAATATATTATTACTTTCAGATAGGTGTTACTTAAAGAAAAAAGCGATTTCAGGATACTGTGGCATTTTTGTTGAGGGGAGTTCAGTAATCTCCCCCTGAGGACAGCAGCCATAGAGCAATGATCTGCTGAGATTAAAGTATTCATGTAGAAACACATTATGATTACGGACCCACTGCCAAAATAATTACTGCAGGAATCCACCTTCTACAAATTAGGGAGAGCCCCAGAGCTACTGAGGGGGGGGGGGGAGAAAAAGAGGGGAGAAGAAGAAAGGACAGAGAGAGAGGGATATGTGGAGAAGGGCAGAGACAGGGGGAAAGAGATATGGAAGGGGTATTTATGTGTTGTGACTGGTTGAATGGGTGAATGTAATTAAACTGATCTGAAATATAGACAGATGGAAAAGGGGGCGGAGACAGAATGATTGTTGTCATGACTTGAGCTGAGAGGCAAAGCGAGGGAGGGAGGCTGGGAAAGAGAGAAAGAATGAGAAAAGGAGGAGTTTGGGAAAATTTAAGATAGCAGGAAATTGATGAACAGCTAAAGCTTACCTGGGTCAGCACATGTAGAGACAAACACCAAGATATAAAATGTTTGCATAGATTAGACCAGCATCTCTCCAGGAGAAATTAAAAATCAGACTACTTGTGAACATATTTCTCACATATTTAAAGGTTTGTTTCTGTATATGGATCTTCAGATATTGATAATGATAAATGGACAGCTGGATACAACCTGGCCGATAGTAATGGTGTGATTGCATCTTTTTAATGAATAAATAAAGATACATGTTCTACAAAACATACCGTAAAACAACAAATTAAATTAATTGCTTATTCTGACAATAAGCATGTGCTTTGTGGTTTTAGATGCACTCAAGGACATAAACATTTTTCAGGTTCTTTGATTTATTTTGTGTTTATGTTAAAATCTTCAGTTGATGACACTTCCCTCTGCTGAGAGGCAGGAATAACAGCATCTGTCTGTTTGGATTTTTACATTTAACCCCTGAACACAACAGACATGGAAAGTCCAGGGGAAAGTAAAACGTTCTGCCCTGTGTTTCTAACACCCCTGAACTCAGCCAGCTAATTTCATGAATTAGATCTACCGCCTGGCTGAATAATTGTGCTAATTAGCAAACCCAGGTGATTGGAAAAAATACTGGGAGGACTTTCTGAACCTGGATTTTCCACCTCCGGAAAACAGTTAGGGATCTATGAACATACAAGTAGTGTTTCAGTGAACAATTTCCCCATAAAATTACTTTTATTTTAAAAGCTGCAAAGAGAAATCTTTTACTACATATATTTACATTGCTGTAAATTCACAATTCCAGGTTTTGTTTTGTCAGCATAACCTGACATGACAAATGCATCCTATACATATACTAAATACAGAGGCTGATTTATTGATATAAAAAAGTTTTTTTTAATAAGAAATCCTATAAAAAAGTAAATTAATCTTTTTTAAAACATATTGAATGTAATTGTTGATATTATATCTGTGTTTTACACGTTTATTTAAAACATCCCGTCCCTTCATTTCACAGGTCTTGTCGCATTCGCCTTAACAGTAACACTGAAGATTTTTACTGTGCCCATGTCTAGCTCTAGTGCTGCTTTCTTACCATGTAAAATGAACTCTGGTACGTACCTTTGGGAAAACGTGTCCACAAAATGACTGAA
Source organism: Anguilla rostrata (assembly GCF_018555375.3). Lineage (NCBI taxonomy): Eukaryota > Metazoa > Chordata > Actinopteri > Anguilliformes > Anguillidae > Anguilla > Anguilla rostrata. The sequence goes on along the minus strand of NC_057943.1, from coordinate 155,344 downwards.
TGTAAGTTTTTATACCTGATAGGTGCATGTTCTTGCATGAAGGACAATTATCTGGCTAATTTGGGGAAGGGTTGCATCCTTGTTCTTATTGGGAGTAATCATAAATGTATGATTTTTTTTTCACAGTCCATTCTAAGGTGTATGTGATATGATGTGTCTTGCTTTCCAGCAATGTACTATGGAGCAGTTTCTTAATAAGCCTGTTACACTAAGTAAACTGTATTTGATTTATTTTGACTCATTATATAAATAATGACTAAGTTGTCAGAAGGCCAGACAGTGAGTTTTGATTGAAAACCAGCTGGTCTGGGACAAAGATAATGGAGTTTCATTACTCAAACTGATCCTGCCAGCAGAATATTAGTTCAAGGGGAAGGGTGCAGCATACGCACAGACACACACACACATACACATACACACAACACAAGCACACATGCACACACATACACACACAAGAGCACGTTCACACGCACACAGACACACACATGCACACACACACACACACACAAGCGCACATGCACACACCTGTGACAGTGCCAATAATATAACTTGGCACCGGTCTGTCTCCCTGGAAGTCTAGTTTTAGCTTGTTAGAATCTGTCTCTGAAACAAGCCCCTCAGTAGTACTGACAGACGTCTGCTGCTAACGTACAGCAGTGGAAACACAAGCCACACCAAACACAGCCTCAATCTCCACACCAAACACAGCCTCAATCTCCACACCAAACACAACCTCAATCTCCACACCAAACACATCCCCAATCTTCACATCAAACACATCCTCAATCTCCATACCAAACACCTCAATCTCCACACCAAAAACAGCCATAATTTCCACACCAAACACAATCTCAATCTCCACATCAAACACAACCTCAATCTCCACACCAAACACCACCTCAATCTTCACTCCAACACGACCTCAATTCACATCAAACCAACCTCATCCCACACCAAACACAATCTCAACACCAAACACACCAATCCACACCAAACACAACCTCAATCTCACACCAAACACAACCTCAATCTCCACACCAAACACAACCAATCTTCACACCAACACAACCTCAATCTCCACAAACACAACCTCAATCTCCACCAAACACAGCCTCATCTCACACCAACACAACCTAAACTCACATCAACACACCTCAATCTCCACACCAAAACAGCCTAATATCCACACCAACACAATTCAATCTCCACACCAACACAACTCAATCTCCACACCAACACAATCCAATCTCCACATCAAACACAACCTCAATCTCCACACCAAACACCACCTCAATCTTCACTCCAAACACGACCTCACTCACACAAACACAACCTCAATATCAACAACACAACCTCAATCTCCACACCAACACATTCAACACCAACACAACTCAATCTCCACACCAACACAACCTCATCTCACACCAAACACAACCTCAATCTTCACTCCAAACACAACCTCAATCTCCACACCAAACACAATCTCAATCTCCACATCAAACACAACCTCAATCTCCACACCAAACACCACCTCAATCTTCACTCCAAACACGACCTCAATATTCACATCAAACACAACCTCAATCTCCACACCAAACACAATCTCAACACCAAACACAACCTCAATCTCCACACCAAACACAACCTCAATCTCCACCAACACAACCTCAATCTCCACACCAAACACAACCTCAATCTTCACACCAAACACAACCTCAATCTCCACACCAAACACAACCTCAATCTCCACACCAAACACAGCCTCAATCTTCACACCAAACACAACCTCAATCTTCACATCAAACACACCCTCAATCTCCACACCAAACACAGCCTTAATATCCACACCAAACACAATTTCAATCTCCACACCAAACACAACCTCAATCTCCACACCAAACACAATCTCAATCTCCACATCAAACACAACCTCAATCTCCACACCAAACACCACCTCAATCTTCACTCCAAACACGACCTCAATCTTCACACCAAACACAACCTCAATATTCACATCAAACACAACCTCAATCTCCACACCAAACACAATCTCAACACCAAACACAACCTCAATCTCCACACCAAACACAACCTCAATCTTCACACCAAACACAACCTCAATCTCCACACCAAACACAACCTCAATCTTCACACCAAACACAACCTCAATCTCCACACCAAACACAACCTCAATCTCCACACCAAACACAGCCTCAATCTTCACACAACACACCCAATCTTCACATAAACACCCTCAATCTCCACACCAAACACAGCCTTAATATCCACACCAAACACAATCTCAATCTCCACACCAAACACCTCAATCTCCACACCAAACACAGCCTTAATCTCCACACCAAACACAATTTCAATCTCCACACCAAACACAACCTCAATCTCCACACCAAACACAATCTCAACACCAAACACAACCTCAATCTCCACACCAAACACAACCTCAATCTTCACAAACACACCCTCAATCTCAACACCAAACACAACCTCAATCTCCACACCAAACACAACCTCAATCTTCACAAACACACCCTCAATCTCCACACCAAACACAATTTCAATCTCCACACCAAACACCTCAATCTCCACACCAAACACAGCCTTAATCTCCACACCAAACACAATCTCAATCTTCACTCCAAACACAACCTCAATCTCCACACCAAACACAACCTCAATCTTCACACCAAACACAACCTCAATCTTCACATCAAACACAACCTCAATCTCCACACCAAACACAACCTCAATCTCCACATCAAACACAATCTCAACACCAAACACAACCTCAATCTTCACTCCAAACACAACCTCAATCTTCACACCAAACACAACCTCAATCTCCACACCAAACACAACCTCAATCTTCACACCAAACACAACCTCAATCTTCACATCAAACACAACCTCAATCTCCGCACAAAACACAATCTCAATCTCCACACCAAACACAACCTCAATCTTCACTCCAAACACAACTTCAATCTCCACACCAAACACAACCTCAATCTTCACTCCAAACAGAATCTTCAGAAAGACGGGCGGACTATCTGAACTCTATTGCTCCAATAGATCTTATGGAGTTTAATGCCATAGTTAATTCCTCAAAATCTTCTACTTGTCTTCTAGACACTAATCCTACAAAGCTTTTCAAGGAGCTACTACCAGTGATTGGAACACCAATGTTACATATTGTCAATGCATCTTCAGCATCTGGACACATACCACAGACTCTGCAGTCATCAAACCCCTTCTTAAGAAGCCAAACTTGGATGTGAATGACCTGTCTAACGACAGGCCTATCTCAAATCTCCCGTTCCTTTCTAAAATACTAGAAAAGGCCATTTCAAAACAACCTGGTTCATTTTTGCACTCCAATCATATATTGGAAGTTTTTCAATCTGGTTTTAGACCCTCTCCCAGCACTGAAACAGCCCTGGTCAAAGTACTCAATCACTTACTCCTCGCTTCAGACAATGGCTGCATCTCTGTACTTGTGCTTTTAGACTTAAGTGCAGCATTTGACACAGTTGATCACCTCATCCTTCTGGATAGACTTGAAAATCTTGTAGGCCTCCGTGGACAGGTACTCTCTTGGTTCAGATCATACCTATCAGACTGATATCAATTGGTGCATTTTAATAATGATTCCTCTTATCAATCCAGGGTTAGATATGGAGTACCACAAGGATCTGTGCTTGGGCCTTTGCTCTTCTCTCTTTATATGCTCCCCCTGGGACAAGTTATTCGCAAACATGGCGTTAGTTTCCACTGCTATGCAGATGGCACCCAGTTGTATATATCAGTTAAACCTGATGTACTTGTCCAGCTGTCAAAGATCAAAGCCTGTCTTATAGACATAAAGGAATGGATGACCCAAAATTTTCTCTTGCTAAACTCTGATAAGACCGAGATAATGGTAGTAGGGCCCAAGTCCCTGAGATGCAAACTATCTGACTATATGCTTAACATTGATGGAATCTCCATTACTTCAAGTGCTGTAATCAAAAATCTTGGTGTTACCTTTGATCCAGATCTTGCATTTGATATACATAATAAAAACATCTCTAGGGTTGCTTTTTATCACTTGAGAAATATCTCAAATATTCGGAAAATACTGTCCTTACATGATGCAGAAAAGCTAGTTCATGCTTTTGTTACTTCAAGATTAGATTACTGCAATGCTCTTTTGTCTGGATGTGCAAATTCCTCTCTGAAAGGGCTCCAGCTAATTCAAAATGCAGCAGCTCGTATTCTCACTAGAACAAGGAGATTCGAGCACATCAGCCCAGTATTAGCATCGCTTCACTGGTTGCCAGTTAAATTCCGAATAGACTATAAGATACTACTTCTTACCTTTAAAGCCTTAAATGGGCTTGCCTTTGTACTTAAATGATTTACTTCTTCCTTATATTCCCCCACAAACGCTCCGTTCACAGGGTGCAGACCTCCTTGTTATTCCTAGAATAGCTAAAAGTACCATAGGTGGTAGAGCCTTCTCCTATCGTGCTCCCCTCCTGTGGAACAAGTTGCCTGTCCATGTTCGGGGCAAAGACACCATCACCTTTTTTAAAGCTAGGCTCAAAACATATCTTTTTAGTCTCTCCTATATTTGAGAGGCAGGAGTGGGTGGCAGGCATAGCTATAGTCTCTGGCAGACTGAGTGGTTAGTGCTGTCACTGGATCATCATTGGGAGTGCTGTGTTAAGCTGAACCGGTCATGGTCTGGTGATGACTGTCCCAAGCCTGCCCTCATGGCTGCGTTGGCCCCTGCCTCTGTTTCCCTTAGCTATGCTGCCATAGCCTTATTCTGCCGGGGTTTTCCTTATCGCACGCAGGCACCTCTGTCTCTTCTGCTCTGCTTGCTAATCTACCTTTTGAACCCCCAACAATGTTTTTTTCTCGTTTTCCTTGGCTCTGGGCACCTGCCCGGAGCTCTAGCCCAAGTTTGCTGAGCACCCCCCCGGCCCAGAGCTCCAGCCCTAGACCAGCTAGACCAGCTGGGCATCCCGCCTCCTGCCACTACTGACTTTCCATAACAAACCGGTGCCTGCCCGCAGCAGATGGGTTCCCCCTCTGAGTCCGGTTCTGCTCAAGGTTTCTTCCTGTTTTCCTTGCTACTGTTGCCGTAGGCTTACTCTTTGGGGGCCGGTTCTCTGTAAAGCTGCTTTGTTAAAAGCGCTATACAAATAAAATTGATGAACCCCTGTGGATCTGCTGGGCGTACTCCTGTTCTAGGGCTCAAATTCAGGAGAATGAAACCCTTCCAGTCTGTCTAGGGTTTATAATTTTTAATACTCTCTAATAGTCTACACTGAATAGAAAATCACATTCATGTTAGGTGTCTCAGAATTTCTGAGAACAATAAAAATGAGAGTTAACCTTTTGACCGAATGGGTGCTCTCCTTGTTCAAAAACCAGTTGCATCTGGGACAGCACTGTTGCCTCACAGCACGAAGGTCTTTGGTTTCCTCCCACAGTCCAAAGACATCCAGGATGCGTTTTGTACAAGGAATGCATTCCATTGGAGGAAGGATTAGGGTTAGGGTCAGCAATCAACATTGCACAGGGTTGCCCTTAGTAGGGTTTGCCTGTACAAGAAAGTACGATGAAACCTAACCAGCTGTCCCCAGGGACACATATTTAGCCCTTTGAGTTCCTGTCCCCAGGGACACATATATAGCCCTTTGAGTTCCTGTCCTCAGGGACACATATTTAGCCCTTTGAGTTCCTGTCCTCAGGGACACATATTTAGCCCTTTGAGTGAATCTGGGTATCACTTCTTTTATATTCTGAGCACAACCTAATCCATTACCACATACTTTTTGCTGTGATTTGTAGTTAAACAGAGTATATTATTCCAAGGTGTTTTGTTTCTTTTCATATATGTGTATTTGTATTTCATCTGCATTCACAACAATCAATCAAAATATTCTGCAAGCAAAGCTACAATGGTGCCATCACAAAACAAATCGACAGTTGGTTCAAATAAATTACTTTCAATAAAATTAAATAACTACGTTACACCACTAATTATGCCAAAAGCACAATTCATTTTCGTCCCATGACTGAGTCTGTATATATAAACATAGCATACATACATATATATATATATATATATATATATAGCAATCTCTCCTATACCAATGTTTCTGCTCGAGTGTATGTGCTGGATCACTGTGCTGTAACCATTGTGTTTATGCTGCATTCACTGTGTCTGTGATATATGCACTGTGTCTGTGCTCTACACACTGTGTCTGTGATGTATGCGCTGTGTCTGTGGTCTACACACTGTGTCTGTACTGTATGCGCTGTGTCTGTGGTCTACACACTGTGTCTGTGCTGTACACGCTGTGTCAGTATTGGCAGTACTGCAGGCCCTGTGATAGGGACAGTGCCCCTGAGGGGATGCGAGGCACTACTGCAGAGTCAACTGGGTTCATGCCCATTCTCCCTTCCATCCACATGAGCAAATGAGCCCGCCAGTTTGTGAAGAGTTCCCTAAAGTCATTTACAGGTGTGCACCTCTGTCCTCTCACTGCAGGTGTTACACCTGACATAGCAGCACCACAGGAACTTGCAGTTGCACTGCCACACGTGGGAGTACTGGTGCGTGTTGTAACCCCGCCCACAGCACATGAGGTCACAGCTGTTGGTCTGCTGGGCCGTCCTGTTGCAGACCCGCCCCTGAGTGCCTACACTGCCTGTCCTCCAGTCCTCCTCGCAGTAGTTGGGTGATTTCTCGATGTAAACCAAGTCCGTGGCCGAGGGCTTCCTGTAGGAGTGCGGCCTCCTGATCTTCAGGAATGTGGGCCGCCTGGTCCGGCGCGCCCTCACCGCCTCCACCTGCACTGCCTGGATGTACTTCTCCTTCAGGAGGAAGCCCAGCTGCCGGAACTTGGGCAGCGTGGTCCAGCAGGTCCGGGTGGTGCAGGATCCCGACACGCCATGGCACTTGCACTCCAGGCGCATGTTCTTCTCCAGGACCTGCCCAAACCAGGCGAGAGAAACCTTAACCTGTCATCCCCTCCCAGGACCTGCCTAAACCAGGTGAGAGAAAACTTAACCTGTCATCCCCTCCCAGGACCTGCCCAAACCAGATGAGAGAAACCTTAACCTGTCATCCCCTCCCAGGACCTGCCTAAACCAGGCGAGAGAAACCTTAACCTACCCTCCTAGGACCTCAAAAAGGTGAGGGTCCCCTAGTCTTCAACAACAACATAGATTTGGATAAAACACTTTGCTAAAAAAAGGTTATGTAAACCTTTTGTAATCTTCACAATTTGCACATTTTACTAAACATTAAGTTGGAGTTTGTTGTGCTAGCATGCTGAAGGATTGTGTGGGGGGGGTTAGCGTACCTTGCGTCCCACCTCATTGTTGTGCAGATTCATCAGGGTCCTGGCGTTCTGTTTGACCTCTCTGGCGTCCATGAAGACTTTGGAGAAGCCCAGGCCGTAGTGGATGTCTGCAGAGCAGCCCCCCCACCTCCAGCCGTCCAGCGGGGAGTACTGACCCTGCTTCTCCTGATCGCAGCCACAGCTGCTGAGGCTGCCCTGCGTGCAGGCCGCAGTGAGGGCATGGGCCACGCCTGCTGTGATGACGGCGTAGGAGAACGCCGCCTCCTTACTGCCTGAAATTCACAAGTCACTATCAGAGACTCTTTGACATAATGCCACCTTTTATACCCAACATAGCTTTGAAATGTCATGAAGCAAATGTGAAATGGAATGTGAATATCACTAATATCATTACACACCACACTGCGATTATTACACGCCACACTGCGATTATTACACGCCACACTGCGATTATTACACACCACACTGAGATTATTACACACCACACTGAGATTATTACACGCCACACTGAGATTATTACACGCCACACTGCGATTATTACACACCACACTGCGATTATTACACACCACACTGAGATTATTACATGCCACACTGCGATTATTACACGCCACACTGCGATTATTGCACAGTTCACTGCGATTATTACACGCCACACTGCGATTATTACACGCCACACTGCGATTATTACACAACACACTGTGATTATTACACACCACACTGAGATTATTACACACCACACTGCAATTATTGCACAGTTCACTGCGATTATTACACACCACACTGAGATTATTACACACCACACTGAGATTATTACACACCACACTGTGATTATTACACGCCACACTGTGATTATTACACACCACACTGAGATTATTACACGCCACACTGAGATTATTACACACCACACTGCGATTATTGCACAGTTCACTGCGATTATTACACGCCACACTGTGATTATTACACACCACACTGAGATTATTACACGCCACACTGCGATTATTGCACAGTTCACTGCGATTATTACACGCCACACTGTGATTATTACACACCACACTGAGATTATTACACGCCACACTGCGATTATTGCACAGTTCACTGCGATTATTACACGCCACACTGTGATTATTACACACCACACTGCGATTATTACACGCCACACTGCGATTATTGCACAGTTCACTGAGATTATTACACACCACACTGCGATTATTACACACCACACTGTGATTATTACACACCACACTGAGATTATTACACACCTCACTGAGATTATTACACGCCACACTGTGATTATTACACACCACACTGAGATTATTACACGCCACACTGCGATTATTACACGCCACACTGCGGTTATTACACACCACACTGCGATTATTACACACCACACTGAGATTATTGCATAGCACACTGCGATTATTACACACCACACTGAGATTATTACACGCCACACTGCGATTATTACACGCCACACTGCGATTATTACACGCCACACTGTGGTTATTACACGCCACACTGCGATTATTACACACCACACTGAGATTATTACACGCCACACTGCGATTATTACACACCACACTGCGATTATTACACACCACACTGAGATTATTACACGCCACACTGTGATTATTACACGCCACACTGCGATTATTACACACCACACTGAGATTATTACACGCCACACTGTGGTTATTACACACCACACTGCGATTATTACACGCCACACTGCGATTATTACACGCCACACTGCGATTATTACACGCCACACTGCGATTATTACACGCCACACTGCGATTATTACACGCCACACTGCGTGTAATGGAATGTGCATCTACACAACAGTGAAGAGACAGTTGTAAACAAAATGGTTTGGATCTGAATTTTTTTTTTTTTTTTTTTACTATGTTCATAAGGACAGGCTGTATGATATATAGTTCAGATAACATGTTCACATACACCTAGGCTAAAGACATTCAAACTCAATTTTTCCTCAACTCCACACATTTAATGTTACCAGTCATTACCTGTGTTAAGTCAGTTAGGGTATCTACTTTATTTCCATAAGAGGTCATTTCAAAATAACAGCTAAGAGACATATTTATTTCAGCTTTTATGTACTATATCAGATTTTCAGTGGGTCAAAAGTTTACATACACTTTGTTAGTATTTGGTGGTATTGCCTTTTAATTGTTTAACTTGATTCAAATGCTTGGGGTAGCCTCCCACAAACTTCTCACAATACTTTGCCGGAATTTTTGCCCATTCCTACAGACAGAACTGGTGTAACTCAGTCAGGTTTGTGGGCCTCCTTGCTCGGAAGCGCTTTTTCAGTTCAGTGCACAAATTTTCTATGGGATAGGTCAGGGCTTTGTGATGGCCACTCCAATACTTTCACTTTGTTGTCTTTAAGCCATTTTGTTACAACTTTGGAGGTATGCTTAGGACCATTGTCCCGCTGGAAGACCCAATTGGGACCAAGTTTTAACTTTCTAGCTGATGTCTTGAGTTGTTGCTTCAGTATTTCTAGATAATCCTCCTTCCTCATGATGCCATCTATTTTCTGAATTGCACCTCTTCCAGCAAAACACCCCCACAACATGATGCTGCCACCCCCATGCTTCACAGTTGGGATGGTGTTCTTCGAATGAAAAACCTCACCCTTTTTCCGCCATACATAGCGCTGATCATTATGGCCCAACAGTTCAATTTTTGTTTAATCTGACCTGAGATAACTCCTCCAAAAGGCTAGGTCTTCATCCTGGTGATCACCTGCAAACTTCATTCTGGCTTTTTAATACTGATCTTGGAGTAGGGGCTTCTTCCTTGTGTGACAGCCTTTCAGGACATGGCGGTGTAGGATTCTCTTAATGGTGGATGTAGAGAATCTGGTACCTGATGCCTCCAACTCCTTCACAAGTTCCTTTGTTGTTGTCTTGTGGTTCAGTTGAACCTTTCGGACCAAAGTTCGTTCAGCCCTGGGAGTTTATTTTTGCCTCCTTCCTGAATGATGAAGTGTCTGTGTGGTCCCAAGATTTTTATATTTGCATACAATTGTTTGTACAGATTCTCAGTTGTTTGGAAATTGCTCCTAAGGAGGAACCGGACTTGTGGAGGTCCACAATTTTTTTTCTGAGGTCTTGGCTGAGTTGCTTGGATTTTCCCATGGTATCAAGGGCAAAAAGGCAGTAGCTCTAAAGGTAGGCCCTTAAATACAGCCACAGGTGGCAATTAACTCCTAATTATGACAATTGGCCAATCCGAAGCTTCTAATAAGTTATTACATCAATTTCTGGAATCTTCCAGACTGTTTAAAGAGACAGTCAACTTGGTGTATGTAAACTTTTTACCCACTGTAATTCTAATATAGTGAATTAAAGCTGAAATAAATCTGTTTCTAATCGATTGTTTTAAAATGACCTCTGATATGAACAAAGTTAGATGCCCTAATTGATATGCCAAATGAAATGTATGGTGACATGAAATGTTCAGAGTTGTGAAAAATATATTTAGCCTAGGTGTATATGAATATAGCATACATGCATATAAACACAGCGTACAGTACAAGGATACACACAGCTACAGAGTACAGCATATACAGACCTTTTTGGTATTTTCTAAGATATGTGCCAACATGTTTTGATGAACATCTTGGATCTCTGTATGCCCAATTCTAACAAGAGTCAATTATGTGGAAGTTTCATTGATTTAATGGGCTCGTTGCCAAAGGTGTGTCTTCCAAAGTGTTTGTGGTTTGTCTTTGTTATGAAAACTAAAGAAAAATATTTCTGGAATAGTGGCAGTATACTGTGTCAGATGAGATGCAGTAGGAGTCTAAATAGGACCAGGACATCTATAAAGGAGTACGGTACTCTTTAAGAATACTGACACCTCTCTTTAGGGGTACTGACACCTCTATTCAAGAGCACTGACACCTCTCTTTAGGGGTACTGACACCGCTCTTTAAGAGTACTGACACCTCTCTTTAGGGGTACTGACACCTCTATTTAAGAGCACTGACACCTCTCTTTATGAGCACCGACACCCCTATTTAGGGGTACTGACACCTCTCTTTAAGGGTACTGACACCTCTATTTAAGAGCACTGACACCTCTCTTTATGAGCACCGACACCCCTATTTAGGGGTACTGACACCTCTCTTTAAGGGTACTGACACCCCTATTTAGGGGTACTGACACCTCTATTTAAGAGCACTGACACCTCTCTTTATGAGTACTGACACCTCTCTTTAGGGGTACTGACACCTCTATTTAAGAGCACTGACACCTCTCTTTAGGGGTACTGACATCTCTCTTTAAGAGCACTGACACCTCTATTTAAGAGTACTGACACCTCTCTTTAGAGATACTGACACTCCTTCGGAGTACTGACACCTCTCTTTAGGAATACTGACACTCCTTCGGAGTACTGACACCCCTATTTAAGGGTACTGACACCTCTCTTTAAGAGCACTAACACCTCTCTTTAGGGAGTAATTCCAACTCTTCAATCAAAATCATTACATTACAAAGAAATACATTGCATCACTTTGCAGACACTCTTTTCCAGAGTGACTTGCAGAAGTGGAGATATCAGTGATGCAGTCAGCAATGTGACAGGCACAAATGGACCATTTATAATCAATAAAGTGTAACATTAACCAAACAAACCATGTGCTATAGAACATCAGAATAAATAGGATTCCCTTTCTGTTGTGCTGAATAAAATCACAAAAACCAAAAGTGAATAGCACTCATCGTAGTTCCCCAATAAACCATGTTACAATGGATTTAAATTTTACATCGCACATGCATGCTCTGTGGAAAAGAGAAGAGTTCCCTGATAGATTTGTAACATACCCACTTTCAGTTCTTTTCCAAAGACGGTTCTCTGTCCAAGAGCAGAGCAGTTCCACCGCCCGTTCCTAAACTGGAACTGGCACTCTTTAATGCCCATCTGCACCCCCTGTGCCATCACCACGATGGCGTCCGGCCGGCTCTGGCAGATGGTGCGCTGCCGGGGCGCTAACCCAGGAATCCTGTTGCAGATTATGCCCGCTCCGAGCGCCCACACCGAAGACAGGCCGCTGCGGAAAGCAGAGAGAAACACTCAATATTAAATGAAGCCAAATGTCCAAAATCTTCCCAAACAAGCAAGTCTAGGATTATTCTTTACTTACAGTATTCAAGTCTAACTTAACATACAAGTGATCTCATTATTCCATCTGTGCTGTAATGAGGCAGTACAGTCACTCAAAGGTTTAACTTTGGTTGCCAATAGCACTGTAGACTTTTCCATCTCTAATATTGGAGATTTCGCATCCTCTCACAAACACTGTCCAGGAAGTCAGGCAATGCAGCCACGAGGCAGTAGAGCTGCTTATGCGCTTGCAGTTTAACTCCTCCTTTGGAAGCTTTGGCACTGGAAAGGGCACACTTTTCACTGGGATTTTTTTGACTCAATAATCTGGGTGAGGGAGTTTTACTGCTTTGTGAGTCCTGGTATTCACAGAGCTGAATTCCCAGATGGATCACTGTAAATCCAACGTTCAATCCTTTAAACAAAAAAATAACGATGGTTGGCAGACCCACCTATTCAGAAACTGTGTGCAAACTGAGCAATCCCCAGCATCCAGCACAGCACCCCTGCTGCAACTTAGCACTAGTACAGCAATCATTAAGCGCTTGTTCATATGTGTTGTATTGCTAGCATAGCATTAGCAGTCTTATCCAGCGACTCACCGTTCTAGATCTCAATCTGAATATCAACCAATCAAAAACAATCTCGAAAATTCGGTTACAGCGCAGTTAACATCTGCGCACTCGTCCTTGTTAGTCCAGGCCTAGATTTTACTGAAATTCTAAACATGAAGAGGCTGAAAACCTCTATTTTACTTGCTAGCTCATATTGGTTGACCTGTACCGCTGTGCTAGCTAGCTAACTGATGCATTGGGTAGCACTGCACATTTCTAACTTCTGCGAGGTGGAATAAATGTAGCTCGCTAACTACCGTTACAGAACTGTCTTAATGTCTTAGACAATCAAGACAGAAAGTGTTCATGCGGGTCAATAATTTTACATTACATTACATTTTTAAATGGCAAGACATTTTTAAGAGAACACAGCTAATAGTTCCAAATGTAATGGATTATTACTGCTCTCCCCCCCACCACTAAGGTGGAGAATGAACAGCTCAAAGTGAGTATACATGTTTGTATGCGGCGTACTGTTTGACTGTGGTTTGATTTTGGCCAAATTCACCTTCATACCAAGTATACTGCCACCTTCAGCATTGCACTGTAGCATGAAGGTAAAAAGTCTGCTACATGCTTCATGGACACGCTTGTTTTTTTGTAAATTCAATTTATTGCACATATTTCAGGAATACATGCAGTACAGGGGTCACTACCTGTTCCTCTGGAGGCTGTTCTGGGGTTTGGTGGTGCTTAGCACCGACCTGCTAAATACTTTCAGACAAAACCCGCATCTGCTGGTTTCTTGAAGATATTTGTGAGTGATTTAATTGTAATTAATATAATATATAATGAATGATTCCATCTTTTAAGGCTTCCAGGAAATTTACAGTAAACCGATGCATTACTACCTAAGCACAGTTTATCTGGAATTTATTTAAATGCTAAGAAATGGTCACACCCAGTATGAACCTTGTTGAAATGTAATATTGAGCTTTATAGCAGAATCATAGAGATTTTCATCAGTAGTTGACTGCCTGGCAGATTATATGTATATACATATATGCATACACACACATTTAAAAAGTGTAATATATAAAGTAACAAAGTGTAAAGTTTTCAGTGTTCACATAAGAACACAAATACGTTTATCAGATGGGGTCTTTTGACACCTTTTGTTAATTCAGCTTTAACTGTTAATTTGAGTGGAAAGGGGTAAATATGCACCATAGCTTCAAATAAAACCGTTTAAACGCTGAACATTCTGCTGGGGGGGAATTTGAACAGTGCTGGTTTGCATTATATGTGCCAAAGGCTTTATTTAAAAACACATGGTAAGATATTAACCTGTTTAAATGTCTAATACATTTGTATTAGTGAGCGTTTTATCCCGAAGAAAAGATTACATCTTGTCTGATTCAGGGGTCAGTATTATGCAGGCGTGTATGTTAAGTGTAGAAGATGCAAAAATGTCTTTTATGATTTTAATATCCTTCAGTGTAACCTTTCTGTTCTGTCAGAGGGAAAAGTAGAAAAAAGCATCAGGTCTGAACACGTTGGAATTAAACTTACCCAATTTTTAAATACACAATCCCAAGGCAGAGAAAGATGTGAAAAATCCACAGTCGTGTTTTCTTGGTCATGCTGTCCACCTCGTTATCTTAATGGATAATTGGAAATGCAGTTTTCCAGATGGGTCAGTTAGTCACAGTGCATTCAGACACCGTAAGGGCCCTCAGCGAATGCTGCAGACTCCATGCTTCCCTCCCCAGGCTGATGAACGGCTCTGCCACAGTGCTGCAGTTCTCTCCAGGTGTTCCTGCCGCACCACAGGTTCTATATCTACCTCACCTGTCTACCTCACCTGTCAGGGCGTGTTCTGGAAAGAAGCCCCATTTGTGCAATCACACACACATGGTCCCGTGTGCTGCATTCACCTGTTTATTAAGGAGAATATGCAGTCAGATTTGGTGACTGAACCGAGAGAATTTAAATGTATGCATAAATTTGGATGTTGGATAATAGTGTGGTCTTTTGCATAGATATCCTTTATGCAAGCATAGCTAGCCTGAACAGTGGGGGTTCTGGAGGGTCGTGTGAGAGGTTCTGGGGAGGGTGTCCTGTGGGGGAGGCGTGTCTGTGTAGGGGCTTCTGTTGGAAGGCGTCGTGTGGAGCTTACGAAGGGCCGGTGAGGAGGTGTCCGGTGAAGGTCCTGTGAGGGCGCTGTGAGGAGTCTTGGGAGCGGTCTTGGGGGGCGGCTGGGAGGCTGTCCTTTGTGAAGCGTCCTACAACAGTCCGTGGTGGGTTATAGGAGAGGCGTGTCCTGTGTGGGGGAGGCGTGTCCTGTGTGGAGAGGCGTGTCCTGTGTGAGGAGGCGTGTCCTGTGTGGGGAGAGGCGTGTCCTGTGTGAGGAGAGGCGTGTCCTGTGTGAGGAGGCATGTCCTGTGTGGGGAGAGGCGTGTCCTGTGTGAGGAGGCGTGTCCTGTGTGGGGAGAGGCGTGTCCTGTGTGAGGAGGCGTGTCCTGTGTGGGGAGAGGCGTGTCCTGTGTGAGTAGAGGCGTGTCCTGTGTGAGGAGAGGCGTGTCCTGTGTGAGTAGAGGCGTGTCCTGTGTGGGGAGAGGCGTGTCCTGTGTGAGTAGAGGCGTGTCTGTGTGAGGAGGCGTGTCCTGTGTGGAGAGGCGTGTCCTGTGTGAGGAGAGGCGTGTCCTGTGTGAGGAGAGGCGTGTCCTGTGTGGGAAGAGGCGTGTCCTGTGTGAGTAGAGGCGTGTCCTGTGTGAGGAGGCGTGTCCTGTGTGGGGAGAGGCGTGTCCTGTGTGGGGTGAGGTGTGTCCTGTGTGGGGAGGGCATGTCCTGTGTGGGGAGGGGTGTTTTGTGTGGGGAGAGGCGTGTCCTGTGTGGGGTGAGGCGTGTCCTGTGTGAGGAGAGGGGTGTCCTGTGTGAGGAGAGGCGTGTCTTGTGTGGGGAGGCGTGTCCTGTGTGGGGAGATGCGTGTCCTGTGAGGAGGCGTGTCCTGTGTGGGGAGAGGCGTGTCCTGTGTGGGGTGAGGCGTGTCCTGTGGAGAGGTTTCTGTTGAGCTGCTGGAGCGTGTCTTGAGCCCCACCTTCAATTTTTGGATTTCTTAAGCTCATTTCACTTATGCAGCATCATCATGTGAATTTTCTTCAATAAAATAATAAACAATGCAGAAAATATTGGGTTAGGGTTATAAAAAATTCTAAGAGAAGCAACAGGGACAGCAACTACCTTGGGGTTTGACGACACCTTTCCGCCAGCCAAGTCGTTACCCAGTATAACCGACACACCTTTAACAGGGAGGCCAGGCCGCACGCCGACAACAACACATCCAGTCACTAAAGTAGAGCTCAGATAAATCTGATGCAGAGGGACGTTTACAAACCCCATCTCCAAACCCTGGGCAAGGACACTGGAGCCCAATGAAGTGTCTTCCGGGGACTAAGGGACGACGCAGCACCTGTATCACACAGTATCCTCACTGGATACTGAACACTGGGCTCATCAGCCACAGACACAAAACCATCCGTAATGAACGGTTTAAAAGTTTGATCACTAACTTCATGATCTTTACTAAGTGACACATCAAATTTAGGCACAGTCTGTGAAAATATCTCCACAAAAGCCACAGACTTAAAAGACTGGTCTTTCTTTTTTAAAGAGAAACAATCAGCTAAAACATGTCCTCGCTTCTTACAATAAAAACAAACCAAAGGACCCCCTTTTGCTGGAGCGTCTGTATGTGTGTTTTTGACTGAGGACGGCTTGGACTTAGGAGGAGCAGACATACCACTAGACAGACTGGAAGCGCAGGTGGATTGGAAGCGCAGGTGGATTGGAGGCGCAGGTGAATTGGCGGAGGTGGATTGGAGGCGCAGGTGGATTGGAAGCGCAGGTGGTTTGGAAGTGCAGGTGAATTGGAAGCACAGGTGGATTGGCGCAGGTGGATTGGAGGCGCAGGTAGATTGGAAGCAGCTGCAGGAGGTTCCTGGAACCTCTGCAGGGCTTCCAACACACTGAAGCCTTAGCATCCAAACACCGCAAATCTCGCCCATGACTCCTGCTACAACAGTGACATTCAGCCCCGCAACTGCGTCTACACTCTGCTGCCCACCTGCGTCTACACTCTGCTCACCCCCAGCCTGGCTCTACACCTGCTCACCCAAACGCGCTGACTTGCGCCCTCCCAACTGCACTCTGCATTGCTCCACCCCAACTGGTCTACACTCTGCTGCCCCAACCTGTGTTACCTTGCCCACCCAACGCGCCACACTGCCCGTGTGTTGGTCACCTCTGTGAGGCTGGTCATCTCTCCGACTCCACTTTTCTCCTCTGACCCAATGGAAGAAACGCCGCCCCTGTGATTGGCGCAACCCCTTTCTTCACTTGCACTCACTGAGCATCTCTGAGCGTCAGCAAAAAGGCTAAAATGTAAACACAAAGAAAATTAATTGTGAAAGACCCCCCCCCAAAAAAAACCAGCTAGGTAAATGTCACAATTTGTTAAATGCTGTCTTTCTATGGTGAAAAAGTCTCCTTGTCACCATTAGCGAACTACTGCATTTGCTTAAAAAAATGTTCCAGGACACGATATTGCATTTATTTGCTTCATTTGGTCATTGAGACACGTGTACCGGAAAGCCCGTCACTTGGATGAGCTATTCTGTGTTAGGCCTGTCTTGCTCATCCAGTCTCAGAGTCGCCAGATTTCCATGGATTTTGAGAAAATGGTGCCTTCTGCTTTACAATACTGCCACCTGCAGTATCCATGGTTTAATGCGTATTAATATAGATAAATTAGAAGATGCATCACTCTTACAATCTCCCGACCACGGTTATTCTCTATGAATGCATGTAATAATATGATAATTCTCATATATTGTTGTAAGAGTGGATATACAAAAAATTAAATAAAATAATGAAAGTTTGTAACAAACTTTCTGTTATTTCAAGAAAGTTTTACAAGAAATGGTCTTGCCAGTAAAGTATCAGAACTTCATTTTACTAGCCAGGAACTTTATTGAGGTTGTTCTCTATCTGATAAAACAAAATAAATCGCGAGAAGAACACAATACTCTAGCTATATTGATAACATAGACAATACTTCTCTATGGCAAAGGAGTGTTTCAGGAATGTTTAGCTCAGATTCAAAGCGGCTGTTTTAACGAGAGAGAATACTTTTGTTTGCCTCAAACTAACGTTTATTGGCCATTACACCAGATCCTTCATAACATCATTAAGGGCCTGGACCCAACAGCTAAGATCCCAGTTTATACATTGAACTCCATTCATACAATCCATTCACAGGAACTGATTGAACTGTTCAGACCGATATACTTTGATATCGCAGTGCAATTGATTTCTCGTATTGTTGCTGATGCTTAACCTCTTATCGCAAAGCCCCTAGTGGTCGGCACACCGGCATGCCAAGATTACTGAACTCAGACATTCAGTGCTACTGCAACCAAAGTATGAGTTAAAAACAGAAACGCGTTGTTTTAGTTTCATTAGTAGACAATTCACGACAACTATGCCGAATACGGAGTTTCGCAGTGCCACCATTGTCGCACTGGTCGTTCATTTAACACATACCCCCTCCCTGCAGTCTCATCTGCAACTACACCCCCCACCCATGACATAATGGACAATATTGTCTATCTTGGCATTTCATCACTAAAAAATTGTACTCCGTCCTAGCAACAAGATATCTTAGGGCTATTGTCTGGTTTATGTCAATACAGCAGTGAAAATGCTGCTCACTGAATAGCTAAATAAACGAGAAAAAGTTTTTAAAAATGATACCATGTCATTCCACAGTCAATATCTGGGACAAAATATTGAATAAATAAACAACTTTATCATTGGATTTACGCATAGAGATGTCCCTTTTGAGACTGAGTGGCCATATATTGTCTTGTGAAATATACGCGCATTTGTGATGCCTGGTTATATAAGTTATTTTTGAAATTGATTGTCTTTAAATAGGTTAGTGGTATTATATAATGAGGATATTTCACACTGTAATGTAAGCGTTAGTTAGTAGTGTAATAGTTTTTGTGATGCATGCAACAGTGATGATGTGAGAGTTGGAACAAAGCCAAAACGTGGTGGACGGTTGAAAATTGTTATGTTGTCCCACCCTCATACAAGAAAACATACGAGAGTACAGAGTATAGAAATACATACAATAGTTAATTATTACACATGTAGGTACTGTACAGTATTGTGTGACAATATTTTTGCATTATTTTAAAATTTAATATCAATGTTTCATCTTATACCTTCATAAAGGGTTCATTTATATGCTTTACAATGGACAAAAGGCATTTTATTCCTTTTTGGAGGGATTTTGGATATGTTTCTGGACCCCTAGCTATTTTAGACCACTGTACTGATGGAAAGCAAGTAATTCCCACTTGAAAATGATGCAACCGTGAGTTTCTTGAGTAAAAACAGTTGATGTGTAGTGAAATATGTGAATATGTTGTGATTTACAGCAATGCTTAATTTAGACATTTTGGGTAGATCTGGAGACACTGAATACACTGCTTAGTTTTGGCTTCATAGACTTTTAGTAGTTCTACATATCCATCCATAGATTTTATGAACTTGTGGTAAAGAAGTTTTTGATCCAGGACATGTATACTTTAATCTGCTGTATATATGCAATCTCTCAGTACTGCAAACTAAAAAAAGAGCAAATTCATTTTAGATTTTTTGTCGAGACAATTGCATTTGTGGCACTTTATTTCTTCCAAAGTTATGAATATAAACTAATCTGCGTTAGTATTGTAAATTGTACAAATGTCTTGCTTCATTTAAGCCATTTTTCAAGTCTCTGTGGTGTTCACATCTGGAGTTATAAGGCTTTAAATAGGGTACCCCCTAAAGGGGCAAGGACTGGCCAGATCTGGCATGTGCGCTAAGGGGTTAATACTTGCCACAGTAACCCCATACAATTTACCTTTATAGTCACTTTAAAAATGTAAAAAGAAATTGTAAAGAATTCATTTCTGAAAGTCCTTTACAAAACATTCATTTAAAACATTTAGTAATAAAAAATACAATTAAATAAAATACAGGAAAGTTAAAATCAAAAATACAAATAAAAATTGTAAAAGAAAAAATATAAAAATGTAAAACTGTCCTAGCCAATCAAAAACATTTTCTGAAAACCCCAGAGAGCAAACTCCGGTTCAGCATTTTTACAGCATGACCACTAGATGGTAGAAGAGGCTAATAAAACTGATTCCAGAACTTGCTCTTTGAAAGAACAACTAATTGTCACAATCTCTTCAGGTTTCAGAGGAATATGGAACCCTGTACATAATATCAGTATCATAGTGAACTTTAATATTTAGCTTCATGAAAGCCTCAATAGAAGCAGCATTTCAGCAAAATGAGCAAGAAATAAAATTTTGTATTTCGCAAATACTCATATCCAAGCCATTTACACAGATTCTTTTTTTTAAAATATATATATATATTTTTTTTTTTTAAAGTTCTATATATACGATTGGATATTTTTCAAAAATTCTGATTGATGAAGGGTACAACAGCACAGCTGGGAATTAAACCTGCAATCATTAAATTATAAACCCAGTTCACTAACCACTATACTGCACAATAATTGTTGGAATTAAGAAAATCCTCACTATACATTTGTAGGCCAGAGTATGAGTATTACACCTGTAATATTGGACCTATTTATGAATATTAAAATGGTAATATTAGAGAAGAGCCCATGCTCGCTCTTTGCTGAATCATTCAGCTACAGTGGCACAGAAACAGGTCCCACCTGACAGAAAACCTTGAAAGCTTTCCAGACTGCTGTGGGGAAATATTGACACAAGGCCATGTTCACTGTGGCAGAGGGAAGCAGGCCTTATAAGGGCAAAGTCCCACCTTTAAACTCTGATATGATCAATACGCTGTGATTTCAATCTGCAAAACCCGCTCACAGCCCTCTGTACAGAGTGAAGAGAAATTTCAGCTTTCTCTCCAACTGTAGCAAAGGCCAGACTCAGCTCCAGCACACAGACACTCAGCTTTAGCACATGGAACCAGAAAGCAGCCTGTCTGTAACAGATTTTATTTCTTTCACAGCATTTAAGGTGTTTTCAGAGATCTCAGAGTTCATAATCCAATGTAAGCACTGAAAAGTAACAAATGCATTCCTAAGGTAATTCTCAGTCATAATGGGAAGGACAATACCTGCTTCAGTTAAACCATGCTGCCCCATACTGGTGCTGCGTTTTATTCACTTCTATCAAAAGGAATGCATAAACATGTTTTAAAGTTCCTGCTCGAAAATGCCAGAACAGATGGTTTCAGGATTGGAGATGAGATGAAAATGAAAAATGTTTGCATCATAAATTATTTCCATTTGCTGGAAAGGGTCATTACTGAAATACCTGGCATCAGTTCTATTGTTTTCAAACAAGGTGACACATTTTACCAGTATTTTGCCCTTAGCTTTCTTAAACTAAATAATTACCCTGAGCAATCTTAAGGCATACTGGCTGTAAGACAACCTTGTAATGTTGATAAAGTTCCATATAACCGGTTTACATTTACGTCAGGAGTTCCCTTTCACACACAGAGCTTTCAGGAAGGATCACAGAATGTGTAATCACACTGATTCCAGACGATAACGCACATTGTCCACACCCTTTGCTCGTCATTTGCCTCCTAAACTATGCAGACAATTTAAACTTCAGGAAGTTGACATTACCTGTTATTCTGCTTACCTGCAGAATTATATTTTTTCCTCATACACATTGTGTCTGTTGCTCATACACATTGTGTCTGACCCAGCAGGGTTTTGAACAGTATTGTATTACATCAGGTTAGGTACCCTCCTGCCATTTCCCTTGACCAAGGCATTGGCCTCAGAACTGGAGCTGATCCCAGGGCATTGCACTGTGGCTTCCCACTGCTCTGAAGCAGTAAAATGTAGAGGACAAATTACCCCACATGGCCAGTTGTCCCAGCATGGCTTGGAATGGCTCAGTTCTGTCCCAGCATGGCATGGAATGGCTCAGTTCTGTCCCGGCATGGTTTAGAATGTCTCAGATGGCACAGCGCACTGTGAGCATGTGAGAATGCAGATTCAGGCCTCCCCCCAGTCGCTGGGGCATGCGAGTCTGATAAAACACATACAAAACATTTGTTTATAAAGACTGTGATCATTAGATCATGCAACAAGGGCAGTTCAGTCACAATATGCTTAGAGCATTTACTTTCACAGAATCAATGGCAGAGCAGCACTGACATTCACAGAATCAGACTGCAGCACTGACCCACAGAACCACTGTCTGCAGCACTGACCCACAGAACCACTGTCTGCATCACTGACCCACAGAATCACTGACTGAGGCACTGATCCACAGAATCACTGTCTGCAGCACTGACACAGAATCACAGACTGCAGCACTGACACACAGAATCACAGACTGCAGCACTGACACACACATTCACAGACAGCAGCACTGACACACAGAATTACTGACTGCAGCAGTGACCCACAGAATTACTGACTGCAGCACTGACCCATAGAACCACTGTCTGCAGCACTGGCCCACAGAACCACTGACTGAGGCACTGACCCACAGAATCACTGTCTGCAGCACTGACACACACAATCACAGACTGCAGCACTGACACACACAGTCACAGACTGCAGCACTGACACGCAAAATCACAGACAGCAACACTGACACACAGAATGCAGCACCGACATTTGCAGAATCACAAATGGCTGAGCAAGTGCAGTAGTTGAGTGTAGCTTTTTTTTTAAAAAACCTGCATCAATCTAGTTTTATTCCCAGCCATGTTACATGTTAGCTGCCTGCTACCTCTTAATCATAAATTATATTGTGAATGCAAAGAATAAAATTTTCAGCGTCATTTATAGACCTATTAAAGAATTTTGATGTGGTTGACCGCTCAGTTTTATCGAGCAGATTGTCCTCCATTGGCCTAGATCATGAAGCACAAAATTGGTTCCATAATTATTAAACAGTATAGAAACAGATGAGGTAAAGTCACCCCTTTCTGAAGGTCAATATAGGGGTCCCACAGGGATCCATTCAGGGCCCTCTATTGTTTACATTTATATAAATGAAACTGCCACTGAACTTCAAAACTGAAATGTTAATTTCTATGCTGACAGTACTTAATAGCGCCTATGTGAAGCCAGGCTCACTAATATTTACAAGCTGCCTTTAACAGTACAACACTGGCCAGTCTGATACTAATCTTAAATCCTAATAAAACAAAGTATATGATTTTTTTTTCTCGCACAAAACATTGACCTCACAGATTCACATTATCTACTTTGAATGTTGAAATTTAATGAGTCCAACAATACAAACATTTGGGAACTTTGTTAGATTATGTTTTCTGTTCCAAATCAGATTTGAAATTGAACAGAAAAGCTGAAATTGACTTGATTTATAGGAATAAATCCTGTGTTTCTATGGGTAGCAGACTAAGGTAGTGCAGGCTACATTACTCCCAGTTGGTGGAGAGTCTATATATGCCTGCCCCCACTATAAACCCCTGGATCTCTGAACCCATCATAACGCTCTGCGATTCATCACAGGCCATGGGTTCCATGCTCACCATCGTGCTCTGTACCAATCAGCGGGTCAGTATTCCCTAGACCAGGACTGCCCAATCCCGTTCCTGGGGTTATACTGTCCTGTAGGTTCACACTCCCACCCTAACAAACACATCATTCAACACCTAGAGGTCTCTCTGAACTGCTAATGAGTAGAACCAGGTGTGCCAAATTAGGGTTGAAATAAAAACTTTCAGCATGGTAGATCAGCAGGAACAGGGTGGGGCAGCATGGTATTTATTTATAAAGCTTTACTTGCGAAACTTCCTCTTTATTTAAGCAAGCTTCTCATGGTTGGATTACTCAGCACAACTCATGATTTAGAACTAAATTGGGAAAAAATGTTTTTAGTGATTTTCCACCCTATGCATGAATGTATTTCAAAAAACATTTAAGCTGACCTGGTATCTTTTGTACATTTTAATGATCTGGTAGCCAATTTATTAGAGAAGGAAGGTGTTTGTATGTATAGAACAACCTACTATGTCATCAGTGTTCAGAATGCACATTTTATGAACCCAAGTATATACATTTTTTTATTCCTGTATATCTTAACTCTGTATTTGAATTGGGATTGAGTTTTGTATAGATGCAGGGCCTCTCTGGATAAGATGTTTCTGTTTCTCCTGCAAAAATAAAGGATAATTCAAATTAAAAAAATTAGTGTTTGTGTGCAGCATACTGTCCCTATATGATACAGAAGACAGAAGCTCTGAAGCTTCTGAAGCAGGAGGATGAAAGCACTGTCAGTTACTCCCGTGAACACTGAATGGTGGTTGTATTGGTTTATATTAATATTGATGGAACTACACCATAAATCATGAATTACCCTTTAAAGATAAAAAAACAACTATTGCTTTCATTTTTGATCATATAATCATTGAACAGTCAGGCTGTACTTTACATACAGTAACATCAATTATTACATGTCATAGTAACACTTTTTTTTTAATCATCTTGGCACAATTCCTCCAGTGCTTCAACCAAAAACAGCTTATTCAATAAAGCTCAGAGCCAGGCTGAAAGCTTAGATGTTTCAGGACCATCACATTATTGCAGGACACTGCAGAATAATGCAATTACAGCTCAATAAAGCAGAACAGTAGCATTACAGTACAGCCTTTTAGTACAGGTTTTACTGGCATAGCAGGTTCCTACTCTGAACAGGAGCGACCAGAAAGCAGGAAGAACCTGCCTGTCAGCCAAAAACAACACACCTGTGCCAACATGTCTCCGGCGTGACGCAACAAACCCAATCTGGAGAAAGGAACTTACTGTGGAGTCAACCTGTCGCATGTCAATGACACAGTGAGCATTTTTCATTTGCAGCACATCCTTTCCTTTTAAAGCCTGGTTTAGCTTTTTTTCAGGGGTGGTTACCTCCTCGTCTCTCAGGAACAGGACACAGTAGGCAAGCTTTCCCAAAATTTTCCCTGTTTGGAATACTGAATCACACCTGTACATCTGCCACAAATCACACTAACACACCTGTACATTAGCTTCCAATTACACCTGTGTACACCCGCAGGCCCTTTATATTGCTGCGACATCCAACCATCATGCTTGTGCACTTTCATTAGAACTAGGCCTACATTAAGCTACTTGATTCAAATGATTAAAGGTAATGGGTGAACTACATTAAGTTTTTACTAAAGTTTACCAGTGTTTTACTAGAGGGGAGGTTACTAATAGACTGAAAAGCA
Organism: Anguilla rostrata; assembly: GCF_018555375.3. Classification (NCBI taxonomy): domain Eukaryota; kingdom Metazoa; phylum Chordata; class Actinopteri; order Anguilliformes; family Anguillidae; genus Anguilla; species Anguilla rostrata. Next base: position 129,936 of record NC_057943.1, on the reverse strand, counting down.
TATTCAGTACTCAGAATGTCATAGCAGATATTGCTATAAATATATAGAGGATAAAGAAATACAGGATACATTACATAAACTAAAGACAAATAAGGCCACCAGCCCTGATGGCTTAAACCCAAGGGTATACACAGATTTCCAAAAAGCATTTGATAAGGTACACACGAGAAACCTATTCACAAAATTACGAGAGTAGGAATGTATTTCAGTGTGGGTTCTGAACTGGCTACAGGGTAGAACACAAAGAGTATTATCTGAGCAGGGTACTGTGGGAAGTGGAGTCCCGCAAGGAGCAGTGCGGGTACGAAGCTCTTCCTCATTTATATCAATGACTTTGACAGGGACATTGAAAGCACATTAGTTATATTTGCACATGACACAAAACCGGGAGGCCCCGCTAGTTTGGAATTTCCAGAAGTAATCCAAGAAGATTTAAGCAAAATCCAGAAGTGCGCAGAAACCTGGCAAATGAGAAATTCTATACAACTAAGTGGTGGTAAAAGTACTCAAATATCATACTTTGAGTTAAATGAATAGGTATGACTGTCATGTGATGACCCAAGCCACGTGACTGCACATTCACTTTCACTATGAGCTGAACAAGGTAAGGCGGGTTGTAGCAAATGGTAAATGGTAAATGGACTGCATTTATATAGCGCTTTTATCCAAAGCGCTTTACAATTGATGCTTCGAATTCACCAGAGCAATTAGGGGTTAGGTGTCTTCCTCAAGGACACTTCGACATGCCCCGGGCGGGGGATTGAACCGGCAACCCTTCGACTGCCAGACAAGCGTTCTTACCTCCTGAGCTATGTCGCCCCACAATAACAACATTAGGTTTCATTCCTTTATTGAGTAAACACAGATGTTATGTTAACCTAAAGTGTCGTTGTCATAAAAATTTTTCCCGACCGTGAAAACTGCCTTACTTGTTTACATTTTGGACAGATGTGGTTAGTGGGTAAATCTATCGCTGTTTCCGTCGCAGCACTTCCAACACAAGCAAAATCGGAAGTAAGTAGCTAAGTAAGTAAGTAAATTTTATTTATAAAGCACATTTAAAACTGGCGTTGACCAAAGTGCTGTACACAAATAAATAATACGCAAATAAAATAAAAGCGCTATCCTAAAACGTCTTATTACCGTGAAGAGTGCCTGACCCGCAACCGTAGTAATGTGTTAACACGGTGGCACAATTATATCGAGAAATACCACCTTTGGAAAAAAAGTCTATATGCTATAACTGCATTTAGATCAAACCTACTAGACTATGCATCACGAAAAAGAATGTTGGTCAGTCTCGCTCAATTTGATAATAGTAGGCTACCTTCATAGCATGGAGTGTTTCAAACCATATTGCGCTGCACCCCCTTAGAAATAAAAGGAAAAGAAAAGAAAAACTGTGAACTTGCCTACATGTGAATTTAAAATATAAACCCACTACTCTGACTTTGACAATTTTGGGCCTAAACTGGCTCATGTTTTAGTTAATAAAATTCAAAAGTGACTTAATTAAGCTAAACATCCAGTCAGAACTAGTGGCTTAATAGCCTACTAGTTCAGTAATTTAGTATAATTTTCTGGAGCCTACGTGAGTATGTACTAAAAATGTACTAAAAGTTGTAAAGAAGTTCAAGAATAATTCATCCCTAGTTAGTATATTAGTAAAGTTAAGTGAGCACCAGCCATGTTCTTCGGTTAATGAAACTGTTTGCACAGGCGACCATGTTATTATTGATAAATCATTGAAAATGTATGAAAATAGGACAGCCTTATTCCTGAACTCCCCTCAGTGGAAGAAAGACCATCAGACACCCAAAAATACATCCCAGTTTAAGTAAGCTTCATGTATTCATGCCTCTTTGTATATGAAGTTCCCAATATGCCATTGTCCACTCCTAAATCTTTTGGAATTGCTCAGGTGTCTGAACCATTTATACTGGTCGGTATGGATCTTGCAGGGAAACTGACAGGAACTCCAAGAGGAAATACGTACATATGATTGACTGAAATACAAAGTGGGCCTAGGCATATCCACTAAAGTCTAAGCAAGCGTAAGATATAGCATAATGCATTGTGGATATTGTCTATAGGATTGGGGCACTTAAAATAATTATCACTGTCTGAGGAGGGGAATATATATATATAGGTATACACACACATATAAGCACACTAATATAGGATACTTTCGTAAAATAAGAAAGTGTGCATGGTTCACTTTTGGACATGTATACACATCAGGAAAATATACTTAACCTTATACTTGAATTTATTTGCAACCTTTATTACACTAAGTATTCTTAAGTAGGCTGCAGAAATAATAAAATACTTAACTAGTAGTAACTCACTAGTGGTCAGAGGATGTTTAAGTTTTAATTTTATTAACTAAAACGAGAGCCAGTTTAGTCACAAAGCTGTCAAAGTCAGACTAGTGGGTCTATATTTAACGTTAACGTGTAGCCTACAGTTTAAATGTAATTACATTTTTTGGTAAGGGGTGGTTTTGTGGTTTTAAACACTCCGCGCTGTGATGGCATTATACATAGAAGTGGGTGACTGACAAGCGTTTTAATGTTTTATGCATGGTAGGTTTGATCTAAATGCATTTACAGAATATAGCGTATTTCGCAATATAATTGTGCCGCCATGTTAACACATTACTATGGTTGCGGGTCAGGCACTCTGCACGGTAAGAAGAAATTTTAGGATACCGCTTCCGATATTGCTTGTGTCGAAAGTGCTGCGACGGAAACAACGATAGATTTACCCAGGAGCCACATCTGTTCAAAATGTGAACATTCTTCACGGTCGGGAAAATTTTACGACATCGTCACAACATTTAGCTAGTTAAAGTTACAATCTCGAAGAATTCTGTTTCGCTCTCTTTGGCGGTACCAATGGCGAAAAGCAGTAATTGCAGGTGTGTTTTTGGACCTCACTTCCCAGAGATCCAACCGGATCCAACCAGTGTCGCCTGTGTGACGTCAGTCAGTTGGCACCTGGGCCACGCCAACTATAACACTTACGCCGGGCACCCACCGCACGCGTCGCGTAAGCGTCGCGTAAACAGCAGGGCGAAGCAGCACGACGCGACGCGTAGGGTGTCTCCACTGGTTCCGTTTGTGTCGCGCAAAGGCTTGCGTAAAAGCTATATATTCCCAGTAGCTCTCGCAGTCTGCAGTGGGCTTACATCGTGTATTTCACGTTTGTTCAGGACTTTTGATTATGGGTTAAGTGAATACTTGGTGAGAGACCTTTTTCATTCTGTTAATTTGGTAATATTTCGTTACCTCGTAAATACGTGAGAAAGCAAACGCTTTCAAGAATTACCATAAACTTAAATCGCAACGTAGCCTGCATAACAATCAATCTCAAACTGTATTAATTTATTTGCTTGGTCAACAAGCGTGCCAATTTCACGAAGAATATGTAATGATCATAATAATAATAAATAATCCGTAATTAACCATTGGGAATTCCTGTGTTGTCTTGTCATTCACGTCAAAACATTTATATGATCAGATTTAGTAAAATCAGCTAATCATGAAAAAGACAGTAACAGTTTAATCTTGAAGGGATATGAACACCACAACGCCATGAACACCGGAAGCTTTGAAGTACAAGTGCGATAGGCTACGTCTTTCTGTGGTGTATTTTCAAATTTACCCCACCCCCTCCGCAAAATAAGACAGCGAAACTAAGTTTGCCTTTCCCCCAGGTTCCAGTTATTTATTTATTTTTACAAAACGAAAAGGCTTGTATTTTTTTTTAGCTGCTTAAAAAATATCTGGGAGGTAACTAGGGACACACCCCCAGTAATATAAGAATGAAATATAAATCAGAGCATGTATACCTAGCATTTTAGAGCATATTTCTGTGTATAAACAGGCCAACGTGACGCGCGACAAGCCGAAAAAATAGAACAGAAGCGAAAAACTACGCTTCAGGTCGCTTGTGTCGCGCGAGCTTCGCAGCCGGTACGCGACGCGTTCGCATCTGGTGGAGACGACGTCGCCCGCTGCCGTTGTAATAACAGTACTTCAACTACGCTTCAGTTACGCGCGTAATACGCGCGTAGTGCGCTCGCGGCCGATACGCGTGCGGTGGGTGCCCGGCTTTAGCCTACTATTTACTGAATAAAAAATGGTTGTTATAAAAGTAACCTTATGTACACACTCATTCATTGTCTAACATTAGGCTAATTTAAGCTGCCTTTACACTACCGAGCTGGGTTAAAATGCTGTAGCAGACCTGGGGTAGAATTAGTGATGATCAATTTCCACAGACGTTCTTTATCCACCTTTTGCCCGGTATGAACATCTTTACACTGCAGAGAAGAATTTGCGGGATTCGCTGTGGCTCGTACAATTATGTATCTCGTGCACACAAAACAGTCTTTCTCGTGAATGATTGTTGTGTGATATTTTTGAAACAACTGCCTTGCAAAATGTTACCGCTGGTGTTTCCGGTTTTGCTATCAAACTGTTCGAGAATAAAGCGGAGCTGGGTGTTAAAATAGCAATCAGAACAATAATAATAAAACAAAAACAAAGGAGATTTCATTCAAAAAACGGCATGGCTGAAGGACCATATAAGGTAGCGTAATAAAATAATAACGCTAATCCACTGCTGTATTCTTTTATTTAGTTTTCTCCGGTTTGACATCTTTACACTGAAATCAGACCTGGCTCTGCTCCACCTATACCCCTGGTTAATGCTCTGCGTAAAGATGGCTTTATTCCGATCATTATAATATATTAATGAACTTGGTGGCAATGTAAATAGCGGTAACCATAAGGCCAATTCAGATCAATGATTCGCAACGAGACAAAACGGTTTTAGAATGTTGCAGAGAAAATTGCAGCGGTGTGAACTGGTTAGTTGCAGAGCGTCTGAAGCCTTTGCCTGGGGTCTCAAAAGACTCACCTTGTCAAATCGCCAAGTGCAGTTAGAACGTTTACAATCAGACGTCTTGGAATTTTGCAAGTTGCACCCAGTCTCATAGCGAATCATTGATCTGAACTGACCTTTAGTTAGCTACATTGCAACGTTGCAACAAGGTAGCATTGCATTCGAGAAACGTTTTGCGAGGTCGGTACCAGTCGGTAGCATTAGCTAGCGTTTTTTCTAATTGTTAGCTGACATTAAATTGTGTTAATTACATTAGCTAGCTAGCTAACGCAACGTTACCTGATATGAGAGATGGATACTGTGCGCAACGTTGTCTAAACTAATGTTGCCTTTCTTGACATGATCCGGTAGCTAGCGTTAGCTGTGCAAATAGCTAGGCTATGTAATTTAGTAACGTTACATTGTCATTAAATGTAATACGAAATCTACATCAACAAATAATATGACCTCTCATGTTACACAAAAACTTTTTAGAGTTCCATAACCTCCCCGCCTCACCTTTCTCTGTTATTGTAACGCTAGCAGACACCACAAAAAACAGTACCGCTCACACGCAAGTGAGTTTAAGAGCGAGCCTGTTGCGATAGCTCCGTCTACCCTCTCTGGCGGACCAACCACTGATGGGTGATGGAAAACGCGTCACTAACTATGCGCCGCTTGTGATTTTTTCCCGGGAATGTCGCCACAGACACCCAGTTCTTTAATCATAAATTATTATATTAATAATAATATGAATTAATATAATAATAGGCTCAATCACCATTGTGTTACCTAATTCGGCGATAGATAGTGACATAACAGACATTTATTTTAAAATCTTCGAGATTATTACTTTAATGTTTGCGGTACTGTAAGTTCAAAAAAGTTCTGGTCGTCAATGAATGTGCTGTACGTTAAAGGCCATCACTAACTTTAATTCAGATTAACTTCATGTTTTGTATAAAACCCCATGGAAATCGCCATTCAAAAATGTTCATGCTTACAGACAGCAGCAGCAAGCACTTTCCTGCATAGCTAATAACCGCGAGCTAACATTAACTAGCTAGCTAGCTTAGTTCATCTCGGGTTGAAAAGGCAGTTGCAGTAGCCAGCGTTATTAAGCTTACCTCTTTGTGCTCCCTCAAATTTTATGGCATTTATTTCCCTGGGTCGTGGCAAACAAAGCAGACACTTCATCTTGAGTCGTTTTGCATGCCAACAAAGGTAAACATTTCTTTTAAATAAGGCCATGGATGGTCAGTGACTGGCACTGGAAATGGTGGGTTCGTGGTCGTTCTGAGCAGCCATCTCCATTTCAAAGTCTGGCTACTGATTTTAGCGTATAGGTACAATCAGTGACTTTTTAGCCAGCCAATACACTCATGTTGGTGCTGTGCAGCGTACATGCAGGGTCAAGTCAGCGCACACCACATACAGCTGATTGATGTACACGATGGCACACGACCTCAATTAAATCCTGCCGGCAGTACTTGTCTAATAACACAATGGCCTGTAGATGGGGGCGGGGATTACCGTGCATGTTTTCACCACCAGCCAATCCAGAGAAAATTCTGCTGACGACCAACCGTACGAAAAGTAACAAGTAACGACGGTTGTCAATAGAGATGTATTTGTGTAACAAGTACATAATTTATTCATAGATGTAGTGGATTAGAAAGTGAAAGTTGCTAAAATTGTTCATACTCAGAAAATGTACAAACTTCATTGGGAAATAAAAACATTAGGCATGATTACTTTATCGGAGGAACAAAATTGGAATGTTCTCAATTTGAAGAAGACTTGGTAGTAATGGTAGATCAAAGCCATTCTGGTTCTGTGCTGTGCTGTAGCAATATAAAAAGGCCTACAGGATGCTGGAATAGCCAAAAGGATCGAGTATAAATCCAAGGAAGTTATACTTATCTTATACATTTGTTAGACCACACTCGGGGTACTGTATGCAGTTCTAGGGACTGCACTACAAGAAAGATACAGAGGCTCTGGAAAAGGTTCAAAGAAGGGCAATCAAACTGATTCCTGGTATAAAAGATAAAAGCTATGAGGAAAGACATAATGCTTAATCTCTTTGCGCTTAGTAAAAAGAGACTCGGGGGTGAATTGATAGAGGCTTTTAAATTCATAAAGGGGATCAACAAAGCTGCTCTGCCAGCTTTCAGTATTCACCCAACCCTCCATGCATGGCCAGAGTCCCATTTTGAAAGTTATCCAAACAATCTGATCAATATGCAATCCACTGAGGCAGGGGCAAGGACATGGACATTTCATCAATTACATGAATGTTGCAAGAGCGTATTTGAGCCTTTGGAACATGGGGGTGACGGTGGCTCAGTCGGTAAGCTCTTCTGGCCGGCAGGGAGGAGGCTGTTTGAGAGCTGAAACAGGACGTTACACATGCAGGACTCAGCAACGACTGGTGCAATCAGCCCTTTATAAACACAGGTTCTCTTATTGCAGACTGTGCAACAGTGAAATTGCGTTCGGCCATTTTCACAGGAGGGTGACCAGGGGCCTCGTTTACAAACTGGTCTCAAAATCAAATCTTAAACAGATACAACACTTACACTGCTGAATAAACCAGGCTAGGCCAGGCTAAACCAGGCTACACCAGGCCAGGCCAGGCTAAACCAGGCTACACCAGGCTAGACCAGGCTACACCAGGCCAGATTAGACTCAGCCAGGCTAAACCAGGCCAGACCAGGCTAGCCTCCCGGTGCTCAGATTTCATTGGCCATCTCACAGAAAATCCTTTAAGTTCCACTTTGTGTTCTTTCAATTACTGCATTATAGAATTTTTATACTGACTTCATAGCAGTTATGACTCACACCATGAATCACACACAGGCAACGTTCCTCACTTTTATTTTCCAGACCATGTGGAACATGGAATTATGCATCCCAATAAATTACATCATTTGATTAAAAAAAGAAAGAACGAAAGAAAAAGAAAAAAGAAAGGTATGGGAGCCCAGCTCAGGCGCTGACGAAGATTGCAAAGATGGGAGGCGGGGTCCGGCACTGGCGGGAGGCGGGGTCAAGCTCTGGCAGGAAGCGGGGTCAGGTGCTGGTGGAGGCGGGGTCAAGTGCTGGCAGGAGGCGGGGTCAGGTGCTGGTGGAGGTGGGGTCAGGCACTGGTTAAGATGGGAGGCGGGGTGAGGTGCTGGTGGAGATGAGAGGTGGGGTCAGGTGCTGGTGGAGATGGGGTCAGGTGCTGGTGGAGATGGGAGGCGGGGTCAGGTGCTGGTGGAGATGGGAGGCGGGGTCAGGTGCTGGTGGAGGCGGGGTCAGGCACTGGCAGAGATGGGAGGCGGGGTGAGGTGCTGGTGGAGGCGGGGTGAGGTGCTGGTGGAGGTAGGGTCAGGTGCTGGTGGAGATGAGAGGTGGGGTGAGGTGCTGGTGGAGGCGGGGTGAGGTGCTGGTGGAGGTAGGGTCAGGTGCTGGTGGAGATGAGAGGTGGGGTGAGGTGCTGGTGGAGGCGGGGTCAGGCACTGGCAGAGTGGGAGGCGGGGTCAGGTGCTGGTGGAGGTGGGGTGAGGTGCTGGTGGAGGCGGGGTCAGGCACTGGCAGAGATGGGAGGCGGGGTCAGGGAGCTGAAGAAGGCTTTTTCTCTCTCGCTCATCAGCTCAAAGTGCAGTGGATGGTGGCAGAAGCTGCACTCCTCTGCCGAGTGAGGCTTCAGCTCCAGCCCAACCTGCTTCCAGGTGCTCAGCAGCTTCTCTGTGGGAGGAAACACACCACACCACTCACACCTGGCCTGCAAGGGGTGCATGTCGCAGCAGTGCACCTTCTAATCACCCACTACTTACCCACAAAGTAGGCCATCATCTGGGGCGTGTGGTGAGGTGTGGGCGCGATGCGCAGAAGCTCCTCCCCCCGTGCCACGGTCGGGTAGTTGATGGCCTGAACGTAGATGCTATGACGGCTCATCATGATGTCACAGATCTCAGTGTTCTTTGCTGCATCAGAAACCTGCACTCAAGAAGACAAAATGTCTCAGAAGTTAATAACACCATCCGTCTGTGCTATACCACTGCTATACCACACACCCCTGCTACACCCCACACCCCCACACCATCTATCCATGTACTACACCACTGCTACAGTACTGCCACACCACTGTCTGTGTGTGTCTGTGTGGGGCTCACCCTGATGGGGATGATGTGGCTGGGGCAGTGTGTGTGTGTGGAAGTGTGTGTGTGTGAGTGTGTATGTGTGTGTGTGTGTGGGACTCACTCTAATGGGGATGATGTGGCTGGGGCAGTGTGTGTGTGTGTGTGTGTGTGTGGCTCACCCTGATGGGGATGATGTGGCTGGGGCAGTGTGTGTGGCTCACCCTGATGGGGATGATGTGGCTGGGGCAGTGTGTGTGTGTGTGGCTCACCCTGATGGGGATGATGTGGCTGGGGCAGTGTGTGTGTGTGTGTGTGTGTGTGTGTGTGTGTGTGTGGCTCACCCTGATGGGGATGATGTGGCTGGGGCAGTGTGTGTGTGTGTGTGTGTGTGTGTGTGTGTGTGGCTCACCCTGATGGGGATGATGTGGCTGGGGCAGTGCACCACAGGCAGGGCGCAGTCCATCAGCATGCAGCGCAGCAGGCGCACGTTGCGTTGGTGCATGCGGCGCAGCGCCCGTCCCTCTGCGCTCTTCAGGATCTGCAGGGACTGCAGCGCCCCCGCCAGGAGCATGGGCGGCAGCGACGTGGTGAAGATGAATCCCGCCGCGTATGAGCGCACTGCGTCCACAAGTGCACTTGTGCTGGCGATGTACCCGCCCACGCAGCCAAACGCCTTCCCTGCGCAGACCCACAGCGCAGTTTACCATCAACAGCACAGCCAGCAGTTTACCATCAACAGCACAGCCAGCACAGTCTCACATGAACAGCACAGCCAGAACAGTCTCCCATCAACAGCACAGGCAGCACCCTCACTTGAACAGCACAGCCAGCACAGTCTCACATGAACAGCACAGCCAGCACAGTTTACCATCAACAGCACAGGCAGCACAGTCTCACATGAACAGCACAGCCAGCACAGTTTACCATCAACAGCACAGCCAGCACAGTCTCACATGAACAGCACAGCCAGCACAGTTTACCATCAACAGCACAGCCAGCACAGTCTCACATGAACAGCACAGCCAGCACAGTTTACCATCAACAGCACAGCCAGCACAGTCTCACATGAACAGCACAGCCAGCACAGTCTCACATGAACAGCACAGTCAGCACAGTTTACCATCAAGAGCACAGTCACACATGAAGAGCCAGCACAGTCAGGCACTGCTTCTGCTGAAGAACACGTCTCATATTTACTACAGCAGCTGAGCAGTAATAGCATCACGCGTGTGACACGCCTGTGAAACATTCAGACACTAACAGTGTTACACGCAGAGAGAGAACACAGCTGGTGTATCCTTAAGCAAGGCACTGTGTTTGCTTTTCATTTACTTGTTCAGTAAATAAGCAGTGGTGTAAACAGACATTTAAAAAGTAATCTGTGTAAACTGGATTAGAGTCTCTGCTGAAATCCTAAATGTAAACATGACATGATGCCTTTATACTATAATTTTAAAATCTCCTAATATTAAAATAACATTCAATTTAGCAGGTTCCCCCATCCAGAGTGTCTTGGCTCTTAAAAATATTTTATTTACTTAATTTTTTTTTGACCTAATCAATTTAAACTGTTGGATATATACTGAAGCAGTGCAGGTTAAGCACCTTGCTCAAGGGTACAACAGCAGTGCCCCACCTGGGAATCGAACCTGCAGCCAAATGTTCTGAAGCTGGTTTGGGGAGTGCCCCTTTGACTTACCCAGAGTTCCGGAGATGATGTCCATCTTGTGCATGACACCGTCGCGGTCACCGATGCCCCCGCCCCTCGCCCCGTACAGGCCGACCGCGTGCACCTCATCCACAAACGTGATGGCGCCAAACTCGTGTGCTACATCACACATCTCCTCCAATGGACAGACCGCGCCTGAGGGGAAAAACAGCTTCAGCATCCTACTCCATAGAGCCCTGCCTCCCAATCCCACCCCCTACCCCTCCATAGAGCCCTGCCTCCCAGTCCCACCCCCTACCCCTCCATAGAGCCCTGCCTCCCAATCTCACCCCCTACCCCTCCATAGTGCCCTGCCTCCCAATCCCACCCCCTACCCCTCCATAGAGCCCTGCCTCCCAATCCCACCCCCTACCCCTCCATAGAGCCCTGCCTCCCAATCCCACCCCCTACCCCTCCATAGAGCCCTGCCTCCCAATCTCACCCCCTACCCCTCCATAGTGCCCTGCCTCCCAATCCACCCCTACCCCTCCATAGTGCCCTGCCTCCCAATCCCACCCCCTACCCCTCCATAGAGCCCTGCCTTCCAATCTCACCCCCTACCCCTCCATAGAGCCCTGCCTCCCATCCCACCCCTACCCCTCCATAGTGCCCTGCCTTCCCCCATCCCACCCCACCCCTCCATAGAGCCCTGCCTCCCAGTCCCACCCCTACCCCTCCATAGGCCCTGCCTCCCAAGTCCCACCCCTAACCCTCCATAGGCCCTGCCTCCCAGTCCACCTACCCCCATAGTGCCTGCCTTCCCCACCCTCACCCCTCCATAGTAGCCCTGCCTCCCAGTCCCACCCCCTACCCTCCATAGTGCCCTGCCTCCCAGTCCCACCCCTACCCCTCCATAGTAGCCCTGCCTCCCAGTCCCACCCCCAACCCTCCATAGTGCCCTGCCTCCCAGTCCCACCCCCTACCCCTCCATAGTGCCCTGCCTCCCAGTCCCACCCCCTACCCCTCCATAGTGCCCTGCCTCCCACCCAGTCTCACCCCCTACCCCTCCATAGTGCCCTGCCTTCACCCCAGTAACACCCCCAACCCCACACCCTGCCTCCCACCCCAGTCCCACCCCCAACCCCTGCCTCCCACCCCAGTCCCACCCCCAACCCCTGCCTCCCACCCAGTCCAACCCCCAACCCCGCCCCCAGCCTCCCACCCCAGTCCCACCCCCAACCCTGCCTCCCACCCCAGTCCAACCCCCAACCCCGCCCCCAGCCTCCCACCCCAGTCCCACCCCCAGTCCCACCACCTGCAGGCACGCATGAGGGGGCCCTGGGTCGGCCCGTACCGTCCATGGAGTGCACGGTCTCGAAGGCGACGATCTTGGGCGTGGCGGGGTTGGAGCACTGCAGCAGGCTGCGAAGGTGCGCTGCGTCGTTGTGGCGGAAGATGAACTTGGGCGCTCTGCTGTTCCGGATGCCCTGGATCATGGAGGCGTGGTTCCCAGCGTCTGAGTAGATCTCACATCCTGGAGCACAGTGAGAGCGCGTGAGCGCAGCTGCGACTGCAGACGATTGCAACCACACAGTGCAGCAGCAGCTGCAGAGCAGCACAGCATGCAGACAGCAAGACACAGACTGCAGACACACAGACACAGACATGCACACAGACGTGCAGACACACAGACACAGACATGCAGACACACAGACACAGACATGCAGACACACAGACGTGCAGACACAGACGTGCAGACGCACACAAACAGACGCGCAGACGCAGATGTGCAGACGAAGACACGCAGACGTGCAGGCACACAGACGGGCAGACACACAGACGTGCAGACACACAGACGGGCAGAGACACAGACGAGCAGACATGCAGACACGCAGACGCAGACACACAGACACGCAGACGTGCAGACACAGACGTGCACACACAGACACACAGAGGTGCACACACACAGACATGCAGACACACAGAGGTGCAGACATGCAGACACACAGACGTGCAGACATGCAGACACGCAGACACACACAGACACGCAGACGTGCAGACACAGACGTGCACACACAGACACACAGAGGTGCACACACACAGACATGCAGACACACAGAGGTGCACACACAGACATGCAGACACACAAACGTGAACACACACAGACGTGCAGACACACACACATACACACAGACAGACACACAGACGTGCAGACACGCAGACGTGCAGACACACACAGTGGTGATTGGTGGCAGAAGCCTTACCTGGCAGCATCTTGGCCAGGGTGAACAGGGTGGAGTCGTTGGCCACGAAGCAGGAGGTGAAAAGTAGGGCAGCATCCTTCCCGTGCAGATCGGCCAGCTCCCGCTCCAGCTCCACGTGGAACTTACTGGTCCCTGAAATGTTCCGGGTCCCTCCGGCCCCCGAACCATGCTGCTGCAAGGTGTCCCTAAGAGAGGGAGAGAGAGAGAGAGAGAGAGAGATCATCAGAGAGAGAGAGCGTCAGAGGGAGAGAGCATCAGAGAGAGAGAGAGCATCAGAGAGAGAGAGCGTCAGAGGGAGAGAGAGCATCAGAGGGAGAGAGCATCAGAGAGAGAGAGAGAGAGAGAGAGAGAGAGAGAGAGAGATCATCAGAGAGAGAGAGAGCGTCAGAGGGAGGGAGCATCAGAGAGAGAGAGCATGAGAGAGAGAGAGCATCAGAGAGAGGGAGAGAAGGAGACAGGGAGAGAGAGCATCAGTACCAGCGGCCGGGCAGGCGGGCACAGCGGCAGCTCAAATGCACACTCACATGACGGCGCTGAGGACGCGCGGGTGGCGGCTCATGCCCAGGTAGTCGTTGCTGCACCACACAGACACGTCCCGCCTGGAGGACAGGGACTCCGTGTAGTCGTCGGCCATGGGAAAGGACGCGGCACGTCGGTTGACCGTTTTAAAGACGCGGTACGTGTGATCGCTCCGCTTCGCCTCAATCTTCCGCTCAAAGAATCGGTCATAATGGAAGCTGGACACGGCTGAAAATAAGGAGGACAAAAGGCCTTAACCTTTATGCTCAGGGCCACACCTGGGCTAACAACACACCTTAACCCTTACGCTCAGGGCCACACCAGGTCTGTACAGGTGTGGCCCTGAGGTGAGGGTGTTTGGGGTTTACAGGTGTCCAGGGTAGGGTGTTGGGGTGTAAAGGTGGCCAGGTTAGGGTGTTTGGGGTCTACAGGTCAGGGTGTTGGGTGGACAGGTGTCAAGGTGTTCTCACCTTTGGGCATGTTGTCCTGCAGCAGGTGGGACACCCGTGGGGGGCGCTGTTTCAGCAGGTCCTGGAGAACGCGGGCCGGCTCCGGGGCTTTGGGGGATGTCCCGGCCGTGGGGTTCCCTGGGGAGAGCAGCACAGTCAGCACACAGCCCTGCACCCACCCATGTGACATCAGCAGCGCAGGGCGGAACCAGGCAGGGGGCGGGGCTTACCGCTGCGCACAGCCTGCATTTCCTGCACGTCCTCCTGCAGCTCCACACTGGCCTGGCGCACCACCCCGCGGCCTGGGCCCATGCCCATCTCCGCTGCCAGGAAGGGGCATTTAGAGCCCGAGTCCTGCCCTGGGGGGGGCAGGGGGTGGCCCGGGGGCAGCCCAGCAGGGGCCTCAGGGCCTGGGAGTGTTCAACACACCATGAGTAATTAACACACAGTCCCCATTTTAATGCCTACTGTCCTGGTATTTAATGGAAACAGTGTTGATTTAATGTGCAGTGTTATTAATGAATGGATATAGCCCTTTGGGGGCTGGTGAAGCCTGCAGTACTCACACTGTCCAGTGGGTGGGGTCTCTTTGGTGGGCAGGGTCTCCTGGGTATTCTGGCAGTGGGTGGAGGAGGAGGAGGAGGACAGGGCTCGCAGGGGGGCGATGGCCAGGGGGCGGGAGGCCAGGTCCATCATCACAGGGCAGCGGAGCGCGAAACCCAGCACAGACCTCCCTGCCTGCTGCAGCAGAGCCAGGGGCACGCGAGAGAGGAAGGGGCAGCGACGCATCACACTGGCCATGGAGGACTGTCTCAATCTGCAACATAACCAAACAACCCTCAAACAACATCTCAATCTGCAACATAACCAAACAACCATCGAACAACGTCTCAATCTGCAACATAACCAAACAACCCTCAAACAACATCTCAATCTGCAACATAACCAAACAACCCTCAAACAACGTCTCAATCTGCAACATAACCAAACAACCCTCAAACAACATCTCAATCTGCAACATAACCAAACAACCCTCAAACAACATCTCAATCTGCAACATAACCAAACAACCATCAAACAACGTCTCAATCTGCAACATAACCAAACAACCGTCAAACATCTCAATCTGCAACATAACCAAACAACCCTCAAACAACATCTCAATCTGCAACATAACCAAACAACCATCAAACAACGTCTCAATCTGCAACATAACCAAACAACCGTCAAACATCTCAATCTGCAACATAACCAAACAACCATCAAACAACATCTCAATCTGCAACATAACCAAACAACGTCTCAATCTGCAACTAACCACCAAACAACATGTCTATGAAAGAATGACTCTTTAACCATGAAATACTACAATAACCGAACAGATAATACCACATAATACCACAACCACTCTAACCATCAAATGAGCATCAAACAGCAAAATAGTAATTACTGTCAAATACTACCAGCAAAATACTGTCAAATACCACCAAATCCTCAGCAACAAACATCACAGGAAACTGGAACATCACAAAGGAAAACTGTGAACTGTGAAAAGAAAGCATGTTAACCTAAAACACAAGTAACTAAGGCTCTGAATCCAAACAAACTCACCTGAGTGTTTGCCAGTCCACTGTGGACCACAAACAGAACACCCTTCTGAACATGACTGGACACACTGCGCTGTGCAGGAAAGAGGAGCGGGAAAAGAGGCTCTCTCTCTTTTCCTTCTCCCTTGCTCTCTCCCTCTCAAACTGATTTTGCCAAGGTCAGCTGTGCCTGGCACTGCCACAAAACCCACTCAACTCAAGAGCTCCTGGTGTGCGTGACCAAGCTCTAAGGCTTAGTAACAGAGCACCTTCCAGAGACAGGCCCATCTGTCCAACAGCCATGGGTCAGATGGGTCATGCTCACAAGGACAGAGGCACGCACGCACGCACACACACACACACGCGCGCGCATGCGCACACACACGCACGCACACTACACACGCGCACACACACACACACACACGCGCGCGCATGCGCACACACCGACGCACATACACCGCGCACATACACCGCCACCACAACACACACACCACACACGCGCACACTACTACCCACACACACGCGCACACACACACACACACACACACACTACCCAGACCACACACAGCACCGATGCACACACACACACACACACACAACACACACACACACCACGCACGCACACACACACCGCACACACACAGCACGCACGCACGCAGCGAAACCCCGCCCGCGCACCACACACCGCGCACCAACACACACACAGCACGCACTCACACACGCGCGCATCACACACCCACATACACACCCACACACACACACACACACACTACACACACACGCACACACACAGTTTTCTTTTGTATTCCCACTGTAAAGCCTCTGTGTGACAGCGTCTCTGTAAAAGGCGCTAGACATTTAAATGGAATTGAATAGAAAAATTAAGCCTTGTCAGTGCAGCCACGCCTCCTTAAACACGAACACACCCATTGGGCACAGAGGTGGGAAAACCCAGGTTCAGGAAGTAAAAGTCCTCCCAGTGTTATGTTCCAATCACTCAGATTTGTTAATTAACACAATTCTTCAGCCGAAAGGAAGATCTACTTACTGAAATCAGCTGGCTGATTTCCTGGATGGGAGAAACACAGGGCAGAACTTTTACTTTCTGACCCCTGGACTATCCACCTCTGAAAGGCGGTTAGGACGTGTGATCTGTGCAGTTCCTAGAAATTAGTGGGCAGAGCTGTGAGGTCAGAGCACACATCTAAACTGCGGTTTACAGCACTGATTGCCTACCATTCACAGCAGCCCTAAGCAATGAAATGCAGAGCTGGATAAGACCGTCTGAATGGCTGCAGTACACGAGGGAAATAAGATAACTGCATTCATAGCCCGTTTTCCCCGTAATTCCCAATCTTTCAACGCGAGTTCCTTGGTAAAATTAAAACAGATACATAAATGCATTCCGGCACAAGAATGGCATTCTGAAACATCAGCTGCACGTTTGTGTGGCTGCTGAATGTTGTTTATTTAAGGATATCCGCCTGATCATATTTCAACAAAATCTGTTTGCCAGTGCACAAACAATCATTCAGAATGCTGCGGCTCGTCTGGTCTTCAACCTCCCCAGACACTCCCACGTCACTCCCCTGCACACTACCCTACACTGGCTGCCTGTTATAGCTCGCATCAAATTTAAAACATTGGTCCTAGCATACCAGGCAGTCAAGGGATCAGCCCCAGCATACCTCCACAAGATATTCAAACCCTACATGCCAGCCAGATCCCTCCGTTCTGCTACCTCAGGACGCCTAGCACCTCCCCCTCTTCGCACCTGCACTTCCAGAACACGTCTCCTGTCTGTTCTGGCCCCACGATGGTGGAATGACCTCCCTGTGGAGGTCAGAACAGCTGAGACACTGACCCATTTCAAACGACTGAAGACTCACCTCTTCAGGCTGCACCTCTCCCCATCCCTCCCTACCCTTCTGTAAATGACTGTAAGCTTAGGGTTGTAACTAGGCAGCTGTTTCGTAGGTGACTTAGGTGTATTAACGGTCTTAACTACTGCTTGTATTTTTTCCATAGACTGCGTTGTTGCCGTTCTCGTTGTTAGTGTTAATCAGTTTAACCTTCAGGGTCCAAGTTGAACTATGCGATTGTTCCCTGCACTTGGACCGGTACTTCTCTCTAGGGGTTTCGTCATACTTGTTCCTGGTTTTGGTTATACACTTTGTTGTACGTCGCTCTGGATAAGAGCGTCTGCCAAATGCCTGTAATGTAATGTAATGTAACAACACCATTTACAACGTGTTTTGTTATTCGTTAAGGTGAAAATATTGCGCTAACACGCGCGTTCTTCAAAAACTGTACGCACACAACCTCGTGCCCGGCCGTTGTATTCTGCATTAATTCTACCCGGAAGTCAGACAGATTAGGAATGTTTAACAAACACGGCTGAATTCCTCAAGCCCCCATCTATGACCTCCACGCTCACGAGCACGGCACCGGTGACTCCGGGACACAGGCGCGCCCTCCGCGTCACGCGAAGTGCATCTGAGGTGACGGGCTGCAGGGAAACAGCGTTGCCAGATACACTATCTCCATCTGCTGCGACATGCGTCCAGTCCAATGGCCAGCCAGTGCGCACATTTTTATAAAATCCTCTTCATTTTATTTTCCAAGTGACACAAAAATCGCTGCTCCAGACCGCGCCATTACATTAGCGTTGCATTTTCTAGTTGCAGAAACACCTGTTAATATCACTGACAACCTACAAGTTAGCCAATGTTAGCTGGCAGACTATGGACTTAAATTAGAAGGAAGCTCTAACTGGAGGAAAGTGACCCATACAACCCGTTCATCCCGTACTGATGCTTTAAAATGACTACCCCTAGATTTCTATTTAGAGACACTTTTCGTTTTACTGTACACCAAGGCTGAGAGAGACATTGGTAAATGTCTTCATACGTTCCACCTTATCCTTCCGTTCGTACGCACAGGTTTGGGATGGAGACAGGGATACATGTCTCCACCCCCAATATTTTCATATGAATTCATCACTAGACAAGCTGTTATGCTTCTGAAACTGTGTTTGCCTACGCGGTCCAACAGAGTGTCTGCACCAAAGTTGAAATGAAACCTATGTCTAACTGGCTATGCTTCCGCTAGTTCTACGTCCGGGGTCCTCAGTCTTATCCAGTGTACCCACACTGGCCCTTTATGGATAAGACTGAGGACCTCTGGTTTAGGTAAATCCCACAGCGTACGGTGAGTGATCATTCCCTGTCCCCGGTCCCCTTCCCCTCCTCTCCGGTTGGTTAGAAACGCATCCCAGTAACTTACTCAAACCAAATACAAATCACTACCTTACCATAACAAGTCGCAGCTCCAGTCTCAAACAAATCTAAACACCTTCACCTGCTTGGGAACCGCGTTCGTTTGCAGATGTACTGGGTGAAGTCGCGACTCACGTCTCTACTGATGGCTACCTTGTAAACTATCACGGAAAGATGGATTTAGCTACTCGAGACACCGGCTCGCCAAATGTGAGCTTTACGTCAACGAACAAAATGTTTTTGTTTTTTTCACCTGATTCTTCGCAGTCAACGTCCGTTTTCTTGCACTTAGGCCACTAGATGTAAGACGACACAACTATGTGTTGTGTTTAAGTGATGTTACTCGAGAAGCGAGGGTTTCGTTATCCTACACTGAGGACGAACGAAGAGGACCGGTCTGCGTAGCCGGCTATGAAGACTTTACCAGCTCACAAATCTCGCGAGAACATCGCCCCAGTTCTGTCGCATTTTATGTACCCCAATCAGAGGACAGTATGTATAAGATGCAAATCAGACTATCTTGCCCATAGACGTATGTCTATGATCTTGCCCATTTACGACAATTTCAAGTCCACTTCCGTAGTTTACAGCCAAGGAGATGCAGTACAAATAATAGCGCTTCACATGAATGGCTTGAAGTGTGTGTTGTTAGCTCGCGCTGTACCGCGTTTTATATCTCTGATCCAAATCCAGGACTTTATGTTGTGACTAGCCCATACTGTAATAAACTGGAAATGAAATACATTGGTCAAATGAAATTATTATTTTGTCTTGATTCATGTACGTTATTTTGGAATCAAAGCTTTCAAAACAGAAAAGCTCGTGTACTTTTTGTCTGCACTGAGCGCGAGATGCGGTTCCACATATTACTCATTTTTTGACGGATCCGAAAGAAAACACTTCCTAAATATGATAGTAACTGGAAAATTTAATAAAGCGGAATGCAAGATGAACAGAAACCTATGGTGGTTGTGGCTGAAGCTGTAGAATTTAAACCAAACATTATGGATTTTATGTATCTGTGAACATCAGTTGTTTATAATACAACTAAAAATATGTCAATAAGTTCCCCTTATTTTCTATTAACTGATATAATTTGTTTTCTTTGGTCTATACTGCCACCACGTGGTGGGATGAAGTACTTCTAGTGCTAAATCTGCAAGGTTATGACACATCTACAACATAGGTGCAAATGAGAAATCACAATAGCCATAATTTCATAGTAAGGCAGTATAATGGAGTGGTCATCTAATAAAGTTCGTTGTTCAACCTTAAATTTAGTAACAGTCAGGGGTGTAACCAGAACCTAAAAAATACAGATGTCAAGAGACTCAGCAAAGGTGGAGGGTGGTTTGGCCACGGTTTACATTTTACCCCCTTTAATTTGTGCATTTTAGAGGATGCATTTTACAGAGTAAATGCTGTACATACAACATACAACTCCAGTTTAGGCTGAAGCACACACAGTCTGGCTGAAACATACAGGCTGAAGCACACACAGTCTGGCTGAAACATACAGGCTGAAGCACACGCAGTCTGGCTGAAGCACACACAGTTCGGCTGAAGCACACACAGTCCGGCTGAAGCACACACAGTCCGGCTGAAGCACACACAGTCTGGCTGAAGCACACACAGTCCAGCTGAAGCACACACAGTCTGGCTGAAGCACACACAGTCCAGCTGAAGCACACACAGTCCGGCTGAGGCACATGTAGTCTGGCTGAAGCACACACAGTCTGGCTGAAGCATACAGGCTGAAGCATACACAGTCTGGCTGAATCACACACAGTCTGGCTGAAGCACACACAGTCTGGCTGAAGCACACACAGTCTGACTGAAGCACACACAGTCCAGCTGAAGCATACACAGTCTGGCTGAAGCACACACAGTCTGGCTGAAGCATACAGGCTGAAGAATACACAGTCTGGCTGAATCACACACAGTCTGGCTGAAGCACACACAGTCTGGCTGAAGCACACACAGTCTAACTGAAGCACACACAGTCTGGTTGAAGCACACACAGTCTGGCTGAAGCACACACAGTCCGGCTGAAGCACACACAGTCTAACTGAAGCACATACAGTCCGACTGAAGCATACACAGTCTAACTGAATCACACACAGTCTGGCTGAAGCACACAGGCTGAGGCACACGCAGTCTGGCTGAAGCACACACAGTCTGGCTGAAGCACACACAGTGCAGCTGAAGCACGCACAATCTGGCTAACTCGGGGCCAACTCTTTGCGATATTCCCAAATGAGTCGATTTGTTTGGACAAATCGGGGAAGATGGTTCTATCTAACACTACCCCCCCCACACACACACCCCCGCCCCACCCCTGCCCCTGCACATGCCTGTGTGTTTAAGCAGCAGTGTAGTGTAATGGGTAAGGCGCTGGTCTTGTAAACTAAAGGTCACAGGTTCGATTCCCAGGTAGGACACTGCCGTTGTACCCTTGAGAAAGGTACTTAACCTGCATTGCTTCAGTATATATCCTGCTGTATAAATGGATGATTAAGATGCTGTGTAAGCTCTGGATTAAGAGTGTCTGCTAAATGCCTGTAATATAATGTAACGTAATGTTTAGAAGCATGTGTGCATGTATGAGCTGCTGCAGCACACCTGTCCTGCCAGTAGAGGGAGACAAAGTTTCAGCTCTGAACAGAGCTGCTTATATTAAATGATTCTTATAAACCTCTACAAGTTGATTTATCATGGAAGAAAGTCTCAATGATTTCAGACACTGAAATACATAGCGACGTGATCTGGCACAAAATTCAACGTGCCTCAAGAATCCCTGGTCATCTATTTATAAATGATCACTTGACTGATGGAACATCAAGGACCACGATGAAAATAAGTCCAGGACTATTTCATGTTATCCATGACAATTTCTTCACATGCAAGTCTTTTGATACATGTGTTTTAATTTTGTCAAATAAACTAAACTAAACTAAACTAAACTTGTTCATAGGCTTTATATCTTATTCAACGTAAACTTCTCAACAAACAGATTCCCAGCCCAATGTACTCCTTATACTCCCCCCCTTTGAGGAATTGGATTTATATACTCTATACTCACATTTTTTCGTATATT
This sequence comes from Anguilla rostrata, assembly GCF_018555375.3. Taxonomy (NCBI): domain Eukaryota; kingdom Metazoa; phylum Chordata; class Actinopteri; order Anguilliformes; family Anguillidae; genus Anguilla; species Anguilla rostrata. The sequence goes on along the minus strand of NC_057943.1, from coordinate 108,075 downwards.
CAACTTTTAATTTGAAACAATAAAATTTTGATTTGGAAAAAATGTATTATTACATGTAAAAGTAATTGTAGAATATGGTTTACAGAATGCTCTTCAGACCTACCTTGTACTCCTTGCTTGCATAGAGACACCACAGTGTAAATAAATTAATTACACACTCATACATTTGTGCATTAAATGAGCAGTAATGTAGTAACTGTGCAGAAGTACCGCAAAATGGTCAGAGCATAGAGCTCAGACTGTAGCTCATAATGATTAGAGAGCTCAGGCTGTAGCTCATAATGATTAGAGAGCTCAGACTGTAGCTCATAATGATTAGAGAGCTCAGACTGTAACTCATAATGATTAGAGCTCAGGCTGTAGCTCATAATGATTAGAGGGCTCAGACTGTAGCTCCTAATGGTCAGAGAGCTCAGACTGTAGCTCATAATGATTAGAGAGCTCAGACTGTAGCTCATAATGATTAGAGAGCTCAGACTGTAGCTCATAATGATTAGAGAGCTCAGACTGTAACTCATAATGATTAGAGCTCAGGCTGTAGCTCATAATGATTAGAGAGCTCAGACTGTAGCTCATAAAGATTAGAGCTCAGACTGTAGCTCATAATGATTAGAGAGCTCAGACTGTAGCTCATAATGATTAGAGCTCAGACTGTAGCTCATAATGATTAGAGCTCAGACTGTAGCTCATAATGATTAGAGAGCTCAGGCTGTAGCTCATAATGATTAGAGAGCTCAGACTGTAGCTCATAATGATTAGAGAGCTCAGACTGTAGCTCATAATGATTAGAGCTCAGACTGTAGCTCATAATGATTAGAGCTCAGACTGTAGCTCATAATGATTAGAGAGCTCAGACTGTAGCTCATAATGATTAGAGCTCAGACTGTAGCTCATAATGATTAGAGCTCAGACTGTAGCTCATAAAGATTAGAGAGCTCAGACTGTAGCTCATAATGATTAGAGCTCAGACTGTGGCTCATAATGATTAGAGAGCTCAGACTGTAGCTCATAATGATTAGAGCTCAGACTGTAGCTCATAATGATTAGAGAGCTCGGACTGTAGCTCCTAATGGTCAGAGAGCTCAGACTGTGGCTCATAATGATTATAGCTCAGGCTGTAGCTCATAATGATTAGAGCTCAGACTGTAGCTCATAATGATTAGAGAGCTCAGACTGTAGCTCATAATGATTAGAGAGCTCAGACTGTAGCTCATAATGATTAGAGAGCTCAGACTGTAGCTCATAATGATTAGAGAGCTCAGACTGTAGCTCATAATGATTAGAGAGCTCAGACTGTAGCTCATAATGATTAGAGCTCAGACTGTAGCTCATAATGATTAGAGCTCAGACTATAGCTCATAATGATTAGAGAGCTCAGACTGTAGCTCATAATGATTAGAGAGCTCAGACTGTAGCTCATAATGATTAGAGAGCTCAGACTGTAGCTCATAATGATTAGAGCTCAGACTGTAGCTCATAATGATTAGAGAGCTCGGACTGTAGCTCCTAATGGTCAGAGAGCTCAGACTGTGGCTCATAATGATTAGAGAGCTCAGACTGTAGCTCATAATGATTAGAGAGCTCAGAATATAGCTCATAATGATTAGAGCTCAGACTGTAGCTCATAATGATTAGAGAGCTCAGACTGTAGCTCATAATGATTAGAGACTCAGACTGTAGCCATCATAATGATTAGAGACCTGGATTAGCTCTAATGATTAGAGAGCTCAGACTGTAGCTCATAATGGTCAGAGAGCTCAGGCTGTAGCTCATAATGGTCATTTTCCCAGCCAGGAGGCTGCCATTGTATTCCTGAGCAGAGCAGTCCTGATCTGCTTCAGTAAATGTGCTGCTGTATAAATGGATTGTATGTATTAAAAAGTCATCTGGATTAATGCTGCTGTAAATGCTAAATTTAAACCGAATATTTTTTCAATAATGTATTTAGTCCCCAGGATACCAGCAGGTGGTGCTTTCACAGCTTGCAATTCAGTGGTCAGAACCTGAGGGGAATTCTCTCCCTTCCTCCTCCGTATGCAAAATGGTCTCAGGACCTCTGTTTTTTTCCTCTTAATGAGGACTTGGACAGTAGTGGCTGGTCTGGCCGTTTGAGAGGAAACATGTGGAAGAGATCTGCAAGCTGGCCTGAGCCTCCATTGCCACGTCTCAAATCTGCTCATCTGCTTACACCTGCTGACCAAATATATACGCCAACCTGACCCAACACACACCAACCTGACCCAACACACTCCAACCTGACCCAACACACTCCAACCTGACCCAACACATGCCAACCTGACCCAACACACGCCAATCTGACCCAACACACTCCAACCTGACCCAACACACGCCAACCTGACCCAACACACACCAATCTGACCCAACACACGCCAACCTGACCCAACACACACCAATCTGACCCAACACACGCCAACCTGACCCAGCACACACCAATCTGACCCAACACACTCCAACCTGACCCAACACACATCGACCTGACCCAACACACGCCAACCTGACCCAACACACACCAACCTGACCCAACGCATGCCAACCTGACCCAACACACATCGACCTGGCCCAACCTGACCAAACACATACCAACCTGACCAAACATACATCGACCTGACAAACACACACCAACCTGACCAAACACACATCGACCTGACCCAACACACACCAACCTGACCAAACACACATCACCCTGACCAAACACACATCGACCTGACCAAACACACCCTAACCTGACCCTACACACCCTAACCTGGCCAAACACACATTGACCTGACCCAACCTGACCAAACACATACCAACCTGACCAAACACACATCGACCTGACCAACACACCAACCTGACCACCTGACCAAACACACCCTAACCTGACCAAACACATACCAACTTGACCCAACACATCCTGACCTGACCTATGCCGCTTCAACATCGGCATATAACACATGTAACAGATCACTGGATCTGTTCTAAATCTTGAAAGTTATATTTTTCCAAACACGCTTTTTAATAATTTCACTCCATTAAAAAAGCAGTTCAGCCTGGTTTTCAAACACACATCCATTCAAGAGGGCTGTCCTGGAACAGTCATTAAAAATAACACTTATTCAGCTAAAAATGGAAAAGAAAATTTTATTACGTATTTATTATGTATTTTCCAAGGCAGTCTTGCTGGCTCATTCTTCTGTCACAGGAAAATGATGGACAATAAGCAGGTTGTCCTCAGTGTGCAGCATCTTCCAGCACATTACAGAATGGAAGCTAGTTAACACAAAGTCTCTCATTGCTAAGCACAGTACTGCACCCAGACTGGCCCCAAGAAATGATTTGTTTCTAAAAACATATATCTGAATAATTGCAATCAAAATATTGTCTTTCTGTATAAGACCCTGAAACATCATCACAAGTTGTTTCACAACCATTACATTTATTTGGCAGGTGCTTTTATCCAAAGCGACATACAAAAAGTGCATTTCATGGTCATGGACAACTACAAAACACAGGTTCAATAAGATACAATACTTATTTTGTACAGTTATTTCTAGCCAAGAACACAGTTTAGTTCAAACAGGGAACACTATTCTGACCTAACCGCTGCAAAGCCAACTAGGCAGAAGAACAAGCTACAGTATTAGGACAAATACAAATTACCAAAAAGTGCTGGGATGGGGGAACATGTAACAGGTGTCATGAAGGGGGTGGGGGGGTTGTGGATTTAGAATGAAATATACAGAGTGGTGGTAGTTAGTCCAGGTATAGTCTGAAGAGATGAGTCTTCAGACCACGGTGGAAAAAGGGTAGTGAGGGAGAGGTTCGAAGAGGGACAGGGAGTTCGTTCCACCACTGGGGAGCTAGGGTGGAGAAGCCCTGTGATCCCTTTGCTCGGGTGGGAGGGGGTATAAGGCGCCCTGCTGCTGCAGAGCGGAGTGGTCAAGCAGGCGTATAGGATCGAATCATGACATGCTCACACCGTGTACGTTCACACAATAACCCAACAGCACTTCCCAACCCTCTACAGACATACTCACACCGTGTACGTTCACACAATAACCCAACAGCACTTCACAACCCTCTACAGACATGCTCACATCGTGTATGTTCACACAATAACCCAACAGCACTTCACAACCCTCTACAAACATGCTCACATCGTGTACGTTCACACAATAACCCAACAGCACTTCACAACCCTCTACAGACATGCTCACACCATGTACGTTCACACAATAACCCAACAATAACCCACCATGTACGTTCACAAAATAACCCAACAGCACTCCACAAACCTCTACTGTAAGCAACACAGTGAAAATGTGCAGCTGGTTACATTTAAAAGCAAGTTGTGTTGAATCATGAAGAGGAATTCAGATGAAGGGATGGATGCAAAAAAAAAATAAAATAAAACTATCTTATTTAGATTAAACTGAAATAAATAAAAAAGTGATTAATTTCACACCAAAATGCAGAGTGCCATATTGCAATCCGGACAGAAATGTTCTGTTTATTTAAAGCGTAAACTACAAAACCAAAACTAGTAAATGCAGCCAAACAAATATATTAGGGAGATCCGAAAACAGCCTGATGTGAACCAGACACAGCATAGCATGAAAAGACAGATTGTTTTTCCAAAGCATTTCTATTCAATTATTCCTAAAATTAATAATCCTGCAGACAGGCTCCATGTGTTTGTAATTTGAGAGAGAGAGAGATTGTGAGAGAGAGAGAGAGCGCATGAAAGAGAGAGAGACATCAAAAATGTTACCATACCCAGTGGGTGGAAAGGCTTCAAGCTAATTTGTCTTCAATTTTGCTGTATGGTTTTCAATGACAGAGTGCAATGAGCATAGCACACCTGGAAAAGAAAACAGTCAAACTAATCTGTATGTCTCACGGAGTCAGCCAGCCAGTAAGTTAGCTAGATCTGGAGCAGGTGATTAATGCATATTGAGCACCGAAACAGGTCCACAGCATAGATGAGCAATGTACCACAACATTTTCAACATCCTTAAACAACTATTTCTACTATACTGAAACTAATACTCAACACTCGGTCCAATACTTAAGAGTCAACCAATATTAACATGGGCCGTCATTCTGTGCCTGCAGCTAAGTAGTAATTTAATGATTACCGGTGATCTGGCACCTATTTGAAAGGCCCTCATTACCCCTTGGTCACCGAAATACAGGTGAATTCTCTCAACCCCAAGTATGAGCAATACTGTCAGGAAACACTTCTTCTCTTTTTTCTTTTTTTGGGAACTCAAAGTTGAATGGATTCCATTACTCTGCATTTACACGACTGAAAGAACGCATCCTCATCCACATCCAGAGGTGGTTTCGAAGATCTGATAATCGGATGTATGTGGGTCCTTTGTGTCTGATGACATTTGATCTGGCCAGATGTGGCTGCAGATTCGTTGAGACGCGCTCAGATTTCTGATTAAAATGGAGCCTTTCTTTAGCAATGGCCAAGAGGCTGGCGAAACTAGGCTATATAAATATTTCCTCAAAGAAGGAATTTGTGAAAAGTCAGTTTTAGAGGAAAATGGAATTTTGTATCCTTTATTTATTCAGGGAGTCCCTTTGTGACATATGTCTGTTTTACAAGAGCCCTGATTACAAAAGTTCAAAGAACAACAAAATATACAAAGTAACAAAATATACAGAATAATGGACAGTAGAGAAGCGAGGATAAACACACATACATTCCTCTGTGGCCAGGCCCTGTAATACGGTGTGGGAATGGGTTAGGGTTATGTAATGTAAATGTAATGAATGACCCTCTAGGACTAGGAACTACAGCTTCGGTTTATTTTGGAGGACATTCCAAGTCTGTGGTGAATAGAAACTAAAAGCTGCTCTCCACAGGTTCAGTGGGGCAGAGGGACTGTAAAGAACAAGCCAGTTTTGAGGGAAGGATTCCTGAGCAGTAAAGACTTGACCGATAAATGTGAGGTAGGCAAGGAGTTTCTGAAGAAGAGCCTTGCACAAAAATGAAACTAACTCTGAGCCCTTCTGCTGGACCAGGACTTCCAGCTTACACTGTTATGTAAACCGCAATGGTGATTTTTAAAGTTGTTACCTGTAATAAAACGAAGTACTCTATGATCCAGAGGTTTCAGTGTAGTGGAACACACATGCATATATAATATATCCCCATAAACAGTCTGATTTGTACATTTTTGGTAAAATTCTAATTTATTACATATTTATATTTTACTAAATACGTGTCTTAAACAGATCCATAATCTATGATATGATATCGCATATCCGCCTGCCTGAGTGACATCCAGAGCTGGATGACCAAACACCAGCTCAAGCTCAACACAAACAAAACGGAACTTCTCCATATTCCTTCTCTTACCTCTCCCACTTCTCATCTCCCCATTTCTTTAGGAGACACTCCCCTACACCCTTCACAGAGTGCCCGAAATCTTGGAGTTGTGCTCGACAACAGGCTGTCACTCTCTGAGAATATCGCGGCAACCACCCGGTCGTGCAGGTTCATCCTGTACAATATCCGCAGAATAAGACCACTCCTCACCAATTATTCCACACAGCTCCTGGTCCAGGCCATGATACTGTCACGTCTGGACTACTGCAACTCCCTCCTGGCTGGCCTCCCAGCATCAGCCACCAGACCCCTTCAGCTCATCCAGAATGCAGCAGCACGTCTGGTTTACAACCTCCCTCGTGACTCCCACGTCACTCCCTCCTCATCTCCCTCCACTGGCTACCAGTGCAAGCTCGCATCCGGTTTAAGACACTGGTGCTTGCTTTCCAAGCAGTCAAGGGGTCAGCTCCTGGTTATCTGCAGAAGATGATCAGACCCTACAAGCCGGCCAGATCGCTCCGATCGGCTACTACAGGGCGGCTGATTCCTCCCCCTACACGAGCAGCAACAAGGTCTCGACTCTTTGCAGTTCTGGCCCCACGATGGTGGAACGATCTTCCAGTGGAGGTCAGAACAGCAGAGTGTCTGAGCACCTTCAAACGGAAACTCAAGACGCACCTCTTCTCTGTGTACCTCTCTCCTCTTCCCTAAACCCCCTCCCATAACTATAAAAAAAAAAAAAAAAAAAAATTTTTGTTCAGACTATCTTGTTTCTCCTTATTGTATGCATCATAGTAAAGGCTTTTTATCTACATGTTGTTCAATGGACTTAAGCGGACTTGATCCTGAGTTTGGTTACTCTGTTGTAAGTCGCTCTGGATAAGAGCGTCAGCTAAATACCTATAATGTAATGTAATGTAATGTAATATTTCAGACATCCTGTCCATGTACTGGTTCAGTCAAGCCTGAAGTAGTTTGACTATCAAAGATGGAAATCTTTCTCACAGTTATAAATGAATGGTTAACACACAGCTTTCTCTTGCTGAATTTTGACAAAAGGGAGATAATGGTAGTTGGACCCAAGTCTCTTAGGTGTAGACTACCTGATTACATACTAAACCATGATGGACTCTGTGTTGCTTCTAGTGCTGTTGCAGGGTGGTGATAGAGCCTTTACTACAGGTGATAGAGCTTTTACTACAGGTGAACAGGTGACAGAGCCTTTAACTACCGTGGGTGATAGAGCCTTTTCCTACTATGGGTGATAGAATCTTTACCTATCGCAGGTGATAGAACTTTTACCTACTGCAGGCGATAGAGCCTTTATCACAGGTGATAGAGCCTTTACCTAGAACCTGAACGTGCTCATATCATGCAGAACATGAACATGCTCATATCATGCAGAACCAGCTTCGAAAGCAGAATGGATTGTCCTGGGCCCTAGAAGGTGTGGGTGTACCTGTGTTCTGTGTTCTTACTGAGGCAAGAGGGAGGAATATTTACTGAAATAAACTGCTATTCATTCACACAGAAACTACTGTTATACAGCAGGACTCAGAGAACGACATTTCAGACTCATTAATACAGCTTATTATTTACGGCAAAAACACAGGCTGGTTACAACAGCAATGTCCAGGCAGGATGCACCCTCTTATCTGTGCTTTAGAGCATTATACCCCATTCCCACTGTAGAGCTGGAACCAGGCTGGGTCATTATAGCCCTTTTCCCACTGCAGAGCTGGAACCAGGCTGGCTCATTATAGCCCTTTCCCACTGTAGAGCTGGAACCAGGCTGGCTCATTATAGCCCTTTCCCCTTGTAGAGCTGGAACCAGGCTGGCTCATTATAGCCCTTTCCCACTGTAGAGCTGGAACCAGGCTGGGTCATTATAGCCCTTTTCCACTGTAGAGCTGGAACCAGGCTGGGTCATTACACCCCTCTCCCACTGTAGAGCTGGAACCAGGCTGGGTCATTGTAGCCCTTTCCTACTATAGAGCTGGAGCCAGGCTGGGTCATTATACCCCTTTCCCACTGCAGAGCTGGAACCAGGCTGGGTCATTATACCCCATTCCCACTGTAGAGCTGGAACCAGGCTGGGTCATTGTAGCCCTTTCCTACTATAGAGCTGGAGCCAGGCTGGGTCATTACACCCCTTTCCCACTGCAGAGCTGGAACCAGGCTGGGTCATTATACCCCATTCCCACTGTAGAGCTGGAACCAGGCTGGGTCATTATACCCCATTCCCACTGTAGAGCTGGAACCAGGCTGGGTCATTGTAGCCCTTTCCCACTGTAGAGCTGGAACCAGGCAAGGTCATTATAGCCCTTTCCCACTGTAGAGCTGGAACCAGGCTGGGTCATTACACCCCTTTCCCACTGTAGAGCTGGAACCAGGCTGGGTCATTGTAGCCCTTTCCTACTATAGAGCTGGAGCCAGGCTGGGTCATTACACCCCTTTCCCACTGCAGAGCTGGAACCAGGCTGGGTCATTATACCCCATTCCCACTGTAGAGCTGGAGCCAGGCTGGGTCATTACACCCCTTTCCCACTGCAGAGCTGGAACCAGGCTGGGTCATTATGCCCCATTCCCACTGTAGAGCTGGAAACAGGCTGGGTCATTGTAGCCCTTTCCCACTGTAGAGCTGAACCAGGCTGGGTCATTATAGCCCTTTCCTACTATAGAGCTGGAACCAGGCTGGGTCACTACACCCCTTTCCCACTGCAGAGTTGGAACCAGGCTGGGTCATTACACCCCTTTCCCACTGCAGAGCTGGAACCAGGCTGGGTCATTATACCCCTTTCCCACTGCAGAGCTGGAACCAGGCTGGGTCATTACACCCCTTTCCCACCGCAGAGCTGGAACCAGGCTGGGTCATTACACCCCTTTCCCACTGCAGAGCTGGAACCAGGCTGGGTCATTATACCCCTTTCCCACTGCAGAGCTGGAACCAGGCTGGGTCATTATAGCTCATTCCCACTGTGGAGCTGGAACCAGGCTGGGTCATATAGCCATTCAGACATTCAGATATTTCTAAGCAATCTTTCTGTTTGGATGAAGTATTAACCAGTAAATAAACAAATATTCTCCTGAAATCCCCTTCACATCCTGAGAATGGAAAAAAAATCCCCTCTGTTTTACAAATTATTTCTTCAAATGCAGACAGAGCAGATTTCAGGATTACATTCCAGCACAGTGCCAAGGATCTGAATGGAAAATGGCTTCGTCTAACCTTTAAAAAAATGAGGGGGTGGGGGTGCAGTGGAGGAATGTTGCTTCCAACTTTGCATTCTCTAAAGAACCCCTAGATTCAGTCTCAGTGATGATACCTCAACCAAGCAGCCAACCCAAGTGAAACGGGCACATGGATCGAGCCCATATATCTGGTTGCACACATGAAGTGTGCAGGGAAATGCTGGTAATCAGGCAAAACATGGCACAGACTGATTCTACTGCAGGGTATAAAGAGTGTTACTCACCATTCTGATATTCCAACAAATTTAAAATACCTTTTTGTAATGCAGCATCTCTTCAGATTGCTCATTCCGTATGTAGCTTTGACTGCCTTGGACCTTTGGATAAATATGAATAAATACACGCACGCACGCACGCACGCACACACGCACACACACACACACAGGTAAGCACGGCACATTTTCAGGTGAGTTTTAAAAGTAACCAGTTCTTCCAAGTTCAAGGCTAAATGTGAGGTCACATTTTTGCATGCTTTTGTAATTGCATATCTCTTGTATTAGTTGCACTGTACTACTGTAAACACTGACATATGGATATTATATACAGCAGCATATATTGGTGAAAATAACAAAGTGCAAGATACAGTGGAGATGGCTGTGGGGGGGTGCTGGTGGGGGCGAGGGAGGAGCGTATGTACTTCAGATGGCAGCTGTGTTTTCAGTTACACCACACTACCGTCTCTGGCCATGGGCCAGGGGCGGAGAATGTTTTTACAGTGTTAATGTTCTGTAGTACGCCTGTGTCAGGGTGTTATTCTCCGGGTCGGACTTATTTCGTGACATTAATGCTTCTTTAATGTGAACCATATGGTCTGGAAAGGCTCTCCATGCTTCCATCTGTGAGACTGTGAGTCTTCAGCCTGGCAGTGTTTACACCACAAATTATATGAACTCTGGTCTCAGGGTTACGTTGTGAATATTAACTCTGGGTGCAGTATTATATTGTGAATAGTAACTCTGGGTGCAGTATTATATTGTGAATATTAACTCTGGGTGCAGTATTATATTGTGAATAGTAACTCTGGGTGCAGTATTATATTGTGAATATTAACTCTGGGTGCAGTATTATATTGTGAATAGTAACTCTGGGTGCAGTATTATATTGTGAATAGTAACTCTGGGTGCAGTATTATATTGTGAATAGTAACTCTGGGTGCAGTATTATATTGTGAATATTAACTCTGGGTGCAGTATTATATTGTGAATATTAACTCTGGGTGCAGTATTATATTGTGAATAGTAACTCTGGGTGCAGTATTATATTGTGAATAGTAACTCTGGTGCATATTATATTGTGAATAGTAACTCTGGGCTTCAGTACTGTGATATATTGTGAATATTAACCTGGGTGCAGTATTATATTGTGAATATTAACTCTGGGTGCAGTATTATATTGTGAATATTAACCTGGGTGCAGTATTATATTGTGAATATTAACTCTGGGTGCAGTATTATATTGTGAATATTAACTCTGGGTGCAGTATTATATTGTGAATATTAACCCTGGGTGCAGTATTATATTGTGAATATTAACCCTGGGTGCAGTATTATATTGTGAATATTAACCCTGGGTGCAGTATTATATTGTGAATATTAACTCTGGGTGCAGTATTATATTGTGAATATTAACTCTGGGTGCAGTATTATATTGTGAATATTAACTCTGGGTGCAGTATTATATTGTGAATAGTAACTCTGGGTGCAGTATTATATTGTGAATAGTAACTCTGGGTGCAGTATTATATTGTGATATATAACCTGGGTGCAGTATTATATTGTGAATATTAACCCTGGGTGCAGTATTATATTGTGAATATTAACCCTGGGTGCAGTATTATATTGTGAATATTAACCCTGGGTGCAGTATTATATTGTGAATAGTAACTCTGGGTGCAGTATTATATTGTGAATATTAACTCTGGGTGCAGTATTATATTGTGAATATTAACCCTGGGTGCAGTATTATATTGTGAATATTAACCCTGGGTGCAGTATTATATTGTGAATATTAACCCTGGGTGCAGTATTATATTGTGAATATTAACTCTGGGTGCAGTATCATATTGTGAATATTAACACAAAGAGCAGAATAACCCCAGAATATCACATAAATGCTGGATTGGGTGAAGATGCTGTAACTCAGGCAGACATGACACATGGATAATATCAATGCCAGACTCCACAAATCGCTGGATGAGATCTCCTGTGGACAGGGTTAGGGTTATCTCATCGCTGGATGAGATCTCCTGTGGACAGGGTTAGGGTTAGGGTTATCTCATCGCTGGATGAGATCTCCTGTGGACAGGGTTAGGGTTAGGGTTATTATCCTGGATAAAGTCTCCTGACAGTTACTACCTACATACCTGATGAGATTCCTGTGACAGTGTTAGGGTTATCTCATGCTGATAGATCTCCTGTGCATTAGGACAGTTATCTAAAATTGTGCTGGTTTCTCATGTTCATGAGATCTAACCATAACATGATGTTGCAGGTCTACCATATATTTATAGAAAAATATGCATGAAGACTGTAAACTTCTGATTGAGATTATGTACGCAACAGCAGCTGGCTCAGTTATATCAAACCTATTGATGTATTTCAATGAAATGATAAGATTTATGCTGATAGCAATGATTTCAAGAAATGTATGATATGTTAATACAAGGTTACCAGTATTTGCTGTAATAAAATTTGGCTGGGTGTAAACCCATTTCTGTATATTATGAAGATACCTGCACATGAATACGCATAACCAGCGAGGGCACAGTTATATCGACTTTAGCAACTGATTTCCAGATTTGAACAGGATAGAATTTTACATGCTGGCATGAGGCACTGGCAGTTCTGCAGAGCTACAGAGCTGGTGGCATGAGGCAGTGGCAGCTCTACAGAGCTACAGAGCTGGTGGCATGAGGCAGTGGCAGCTCTACAGAGCTACAGAGTCCTGTCATAGGCATGGCAGCTCTACAGAGCTACAGAGGCTGGTGGCATGAGGCATGGCAGTTCTACAGAGCTACAGAGCTGGTGGCATGAGGGTGGCAGTTCTAAGAGCTACGAGCTGTGGCATGAGGCAGTGGCAGCACTGACAGAGTGACAGGAGTGGTGTGCATGAGGCAGTGGCAGCTCTACAGAGCTACAGAGCTGGTGGCATGAGGCAGTGGCAGCTCTACAGAGCTACAGAGCTGGTGGCATGAGGCAGTGGCAGCTCTACAGAGCTACAGAGCTGGTGGCATGAGGCAGTGGCAGCTCTACAGAGCTACAGAGCTGGTGGCATGAGGCAGTGGCAGTTCTACAGAGCTACAGAGCTGGTGGCATGAGGCAGTGGCAGTTCTACAGAGCTACAGAGCTGGTGGCATGAGGCAGTGGCAGCTCTACAGAGCTACAGAGCTGGTGGCATGAGGCAGTGGCAGCTCTACAGAGCTACAGAGCTGGTGGCATGAGGCAGTGGCAGCTCTACAGAGCTACAGAGCTGGTGGCATGAGGCAGTGGCAGCTCTACAGAGCTACAGAGCTGGACAGGAGTTTTATAAGCAGAAAGGAAATGATATCCAGCCTCACGCTTCAGAGCCAAATAGAGGGAATATCCCGGTATGGCCAAAAGAACTTTTAAAAACTTTCAAATAAATTAGAATAACAAATGCTGTTTGTGGCACAGATGTGATGTGATGAGGCTTTAGCCTTCAAAATTCACCACAGCACACAGCACACATAGGCAGGTTTTTCCCTAAAACATAAACATCACAAGCAACAGCTTCAGCACCTGATATATACATTATACTAAATCAGAAACACACAATCAGAAGCTCCAGGCTACCAGTGTATGTAGTGATAGTTCAGATGATCTGCCTATGACTCCAATGACAAGTGGACAACTTGTCATTTACAAATATTCTCCACCTCACACGTCCCTTTAGAGCCTCCTGAATCAAAGCCATGTCCACAGGTGACCCAGGTCTGAATGTACATGGGAAATTCAAACAGGTCATGGAAAAAACTGTCATGAAGGATGCCATCTGGCCAATGCTCAATTTTTCAAAGTTTATAAAGTAGAACACTTGGTAAATGACTTAAAAAAATGTAATTTAAAAAGTCATAAATTAAAATTAAAGTTAAAAGTTCAGCATATAAATCATCAGACATCCTGTCAGCTCTTTCCTGGCTGGGGCGCAGTGGCCATTTATCTTGCACAGTCTCACTAGATGGATCAGGCTGAAATTTAAATGGCAACAATACATGGCATCAAAATTAATGATAATATTATTTTATTCACTTTTAAATCATGCTAAGAGATAAAGTTGTATTTTATGTATCTTAATTTGTGAAGATTTCCATACCTCACTGTAATTACAGTTTGATTTTTATTAAAATAAGCCACTGAAAAAAAAAAAAAATCTGAATGTCAATGTTTAAAATTCCAGAATGAGTTGTGTTGCCTTTATGCGAAACGGAGATGCACTCTTTAAAGCAGGAAACCTGGAGACAAACACAGCTGTTCCCCTGCTCTCTGTTCGGCAGGTACAGGGTTAAAAATCCTCCAGAAGAGCAAGTATTCCCTGGCAGCAGCTCATAAAGGCTTGAAATTCTGTTTTGGAAAAGATCGGACTTTATTCTCAGGCATTAAGAGAGTGCACAGCCGTACCTGCTCTCAGACCACACTGAGCACGTGCGGAGAGAGAGAGAGCGAGCAAGAGAGAGAGAGAGATGGAGCTCAGAACCATGCTTTTGTCCCTGCTGCTGGTGCCCGGGGTTGTGTGCTATGCAGGTAAAACCCAGGACTGGAGCCCTCTGTACAAACACACACCTGCGAGCCGTAGTCAAGAGGATGCCTCACTCCGTTCCGGCATTTTCAAGGAGGCTAAGAAACCAAAGGTACTGCAGTTTCATTTGGGATTCTCTGGGTGACATTTTGACTCCATGCACCATATGCCAAGATCTCTGACGGGAACTATAGTTTCATTTCTCACAGAACAATCCAACAATTATTGTAAAGTATACAAATCCAACTTTACTGGGCATTACTGTAACTACAGAGATAGGTGTAGTGTAACTACAGAGCATACGCACACACAATCGCGCACACACACACACACACACACACACACGCACGCGCACGCACGCATGCACGCGCGCACACACACACACTTTGTTATACAATTACTACACAAGATTTACATCAATGTTGAATGTCTGCCATTGGTTTAATGGAGGGAAGATTAATTGGCTGTTTAGCAGGAGTTCTGCCTGTGGAAACTTGGTGGGAACTCCACCGAAGGACCATAATGACTGGAGTGGGTGAAAAGCACACATATCCGCACTACCTGGGAAATAGTGACCCAGGTCTTTTAGCAACTATTCACCTGAATGTGATCTTCCGCATACAAGTATGTTGGGTTAACAGAGAAAGAAATGATTGCAAAACAAGAACTGTTTCACATAAAAAATGACCTGCCCTGTGTAATTAGTTGTTTTTACAGAGAGAAATATTTATACAATTCCAATAGCCATGTTACTTTAAAATGTCATTCATTCTAAATGGCCCAATTATATGAATTGAGATTTTATGTTTTTCCATGAAATATTGAGATAGTACTTTGCTGGTCCAATGGTTCCTTTGTTTAGCTATTATAATTCTTGCACCGGTATTCATGTCTCAGATTTAAATGAATGCTTCGTAAAATGATAGGAAAACCTCAAGAGTAAACTAATGCAGCAGAGATGATACTGCATGCTCTTTATGCTCAATCTTCTCTAAACTGCATCCTCTTTATTCTCAACCTTCTCTAATCTGCATCCTCTTTATGCTCAACCTTCTCTAAACTGCATCCTCTTTATGCGCAACCTTCTCTAATCTGCATCCTCTTTATGCTCAACCTTCTCTAAACTGCATCCTCTTTATTCTCAACCTTCTCTAAACTGCATCCACTTTATGCTCAACCTTCTCTAAACTGCATGCTCTTTATGCTCAACGTTCTCTAAACTGCATCCTCTTTATGCTCAACCTTCTCTAAACTGCATGCTCTTTATGCTCAACGTTCTCTAAACTGCATCCTCTTTATGCTCAACCTTCTCTAAACTGCATCCTCTTTATGCTCAACCTTCTCTAAACTGCATGCTCTTTATGCTCGACCTTCTCTAAACCGCATCCACTTAATGCTCAACCTTCTCTAAACTGCATTCTCTTTATGCTCAACCTTCTCTAAACAGCATTCTCTTTATGCTTGACCTTCTCTAAACTGCATTCTCTTTATGCTCAACCTTCTCTAAACTGCATGCTCTTTATGCTCAACCTTCTCTAAACAGCATTCTCTTTATGCTTGACCTTCTCTAAACTGCATTCTCTTTATGCTCAACCTTCTCTAAACAGCATTCTCTTTATGCTTGACCTTCTCTAAACTGCATTCTCTTTATGCTTGACCTTCTCTAATCTGCATCCTCTTTATGCTCAACCTTCTCTAAACTGCATCCTCTTTATGCGCAACCTTCTCTAATCTGCATCCTCTTTATGCTCAACCTTCTCTAAACTGCATCCTCTTTATTCTCAACCTTCTCTAAACTGCATCCACTTTATGCTCAACCTTCTCTAAACTGCATGCTCTTTATGCTCAACGTTCTCTAAACTGCATCCTCTTTATGCTCAACCTTCTCTAAACTGCATCCTCTTTATGCTCAACCTTCTCTAAACTGCATCCACTTTATGCTCAACCTTCTCTAAACTGCATGCTCTTTATGCTCAACGTTCTCTAAACTGCATGCTCTTTATGCTCGACCTTCTCTAAACCGCATCCACTTAATGCTCAACCTTCTCTAAACTGCATTCTCTTTATGCTCAACCTTCTCTAAACAGCATTCTCTTTATGCTTGACCTTCTCTAAACTGCATTCTCTTTATGCTCAACCTTCTCTAAACTGCATGCTCTTTATGCTCAACCTTCTCTAAACAGCATTCTCTTTATGCTTGACCTTCTCTAAACTGCATTCTCTTTATGCTCAACCTTCTCTAAACAGCATTCTCTTTATGCTTGACCTTCTCTAAACTGCATTCTCTTTATGCTCAACCTTCTCTAAAAGAGACGGTGTGAAACCTGAAGTAATAGACGAAACAGCATGCTAGTTTTGACCATAGTTCTGGTGAGGCAGGCTTAGGGTTAAAGAGTTAACACAGAGAGGAACCAAAGCCTGATGTGGTGTCAAGCACTGCCCTAAATACAGGAGAATATTAAGTTTGCAATTAATTTGAGGAATTTACCAAACTAAAAATTTATTTCTGTGATTATGCATATGATTCTATAATTTTCTATGTTTTCTATGAATTTGCAGGCGATAATGATTGATCATTTTGAGAATAAATTATTAGTGTAGTGTGGAGTTTGAGGAGAGTAATCGATTGATGCAATGTGGATATTGAGAGTAATTGATGATGTAGTGTGGATTTTGAGAGTAATTTGGTGTAGTGTGGATTGAGAATAATTTGTTGGTGTAGTGTGGATATTGTGGGTAATTGTTGGTGTAGTGTGGATTTTGAGATTAATTTGTTGGTGTAGTGTGGATTTTGATGGTAATTTGTTGGTGTAGTGTGGATTTTGATGGTAATTTGTTGGTGTAGTGTGGCTATTGAGGGTAATTGTTGGTGTAGTGTGGATATTGAGAGTAATTTGTTGGTGTAGTGGGGTGTTGTGAGATCAGCATTAATGAATTCTGGCTTCATAACCTGGACAACAGAAGCCTCAGGGAAGGTATTTGGGCATAATTATGTCAGATGTCCAGTACCGTAACAGATACCAGGTTATTCAGAATCATGTCTGATATCCAACACTTATCAAGAGGTTCCTATGAGAGAACATGGATCTCAGTATTTATTCCTGTGTTCACTTTGGTCATTTGCCTTATACTCTCAATGAATTTAAGTGGGTGTTCCTAATATCATGGAATTATGAAATGCATATGTCACCACAGACTTGAATCGTTGATCTGCTATCCAAGACGATTTCCCTCAAAAACATGACGTAGGCGGAAATCACCAGAGAGTAAAAGCTTCACTGATATTGGGCCGAACCCTGAATAGGAACAGAAGTGCGGAACAGCTTGCTAGGACACATTGAAAATGGAGTTCCTTTGGGGTTTCAAATCATGGTCTGACACAGTAATGGAGGCTACTAGACAGCAGAAGTCTAGATGGGTCTAATGCAGTGATTCTCATCCCTGATCCTGGGGGGCTGTAATGTCTGTGGTTTGCATTTTCACATTAAAAATAGTAACTGCAAAAATCTACTTAAAATCAAACCTGAGAAAATCGGAGAGATGAGTTAACCATTAATTGAGGTACTTTAATTGACTAATTAAATGCTGTTAAATGCTAAATAAATAATTATAATAATATATAATAATAAATAATATAATAATAAGAGCATACGTTGTATAAATAACTGTATGAGTCTCAGACTGACAGCATGCAGTATATTATGGTCAGCTTGTGTAATTTGCAGACTCCGGCCATCAGCATCCTAGACTCAGACCAAGGCCCTGCCCACCTGCAGGCAGACGAACCTGAAAGCACCCCAGCAGCTGTTAACAAGGACGATGCAGGTGAGACTGACCTGCACTCACACCTGTGGCACGCCTTGCACAGACAGCACTGTGACATGCCTTGCACAGACAGCACTGTGACACGCCTTGCACAGACAGCACTGTGACACGCCTTGCACAGACCGCACTGTGACACGCCTTGCACAGACAGCACTGTGACACGCCTTGCACAGACAGCACTGTGACACGCCTTGCACAGACAGCACTGTGACACGCCTTGCACAGACACGCCTTGCACAGACCGCACTGTGACACGCCTTGCACAGACAGCACTGTGGCACGCCTTGCACAGACACGCCTTGCACAGACCGCACTGTGACACGCCTTGCACAGACGGCACTGTGGCACGCCTTGCACAGACACAGACACGCCTTGCACAGGCACTGTGACACGCCTTGCACAGACAGCACTGTGCAGCCTTCACAGGACACGCTTGCACGGGAAGCACTGTGACACGCCTTGCACAGACAGCACTGTGACACGCCTTGCACAGACAGCACTGTGGCACGCCTTGCACAGACACGCCTTGCACAGACAGCACTGTGACACGCCTTGCACAGACCGCACTGTGACACGCCTTGCACAGACGGCACTGTGGCACGCCTTGCACAGACACGCCTTGCACAGACAGCACTGTGGCACGCCTTGCACAGACGGCACTGTGACACGCCTTGCACAGACACGCCTTGCACAGACAGCACTGTGACACGCCTTGCACAGACAGCACTGTGACACGCCTTGCACAGACGGCACTGTGGCACGCCTTGCACAGACAGCACTGTGTCTTTTGTCTTGTTTCCTCAGTTTCCCTTTGTCTGAACATCTGAAACCATTCAGTGTGACAAATATGCAATAATAAAGGAAATTAGGTACTTTTTCATGGCACTGTACGGCAACCACAATAAAATGACAAAGGTGATAAATATTGTCCAGATACTGGTAAAATATTTAGACACTCACTCTCCCACGACAGTTATCTGGCTTGCAAAGTTACAAATTCCTAAAAAGCCCAACAAAGTACTCGCATGGCAAACCATTTCTTGCACAGTCCAAGCAGCAGAATTAATACAATGGACAGGTTTTCCAGGAAGACAAAATAAGTTCAATCTTTGAAATTAAAAATTTTAGTGTTCACTAATATTTTGATTTAATATGCTGATGCATTTGATTTGAACAGTTACTGATGTGTGTTGTTTTCCTGCTCATTGACATATTTAATCTGACCGACCCGTGTCCCTGTGTCCCCGCAACCCCGTATCCCCATGTCCCCGTATCCCTGTGTCCCCGTGTCCCTGTATCCCCATGTCTCTGTATCCCTGTGTCCCCATGTCTCTGTATCCCCATGTCCCCGTATCCCTGTGTCCCCGTGTCACTGAATATTTTGATTATTGCTGTGCATTGATTGATACTGTGTGTGTTGTTTTCCCCATGTCATATTATCTGCCGACCCGTGTCCCTGTGTCCCGCATCCCCCGTATCCCCATGTCCCTGTATCCTGTGTCCCTGTTCCCTGTTCCCCGTTCCCTGTTCCCTGTATCCCCATGTCTCTGTATCCCCATGTCCCCGTATCCCTGTGTCCCCGTGTCCCTGTATCCCCATGTATCTGTATTCCTGTGTCCCTGTATCTGTGTCCCTGTGTCCCTGTATCCCCATGTCTCTGTATTCCTGTATCCCCGTGTCCCTGTATTCCTGTATCCCTGTGTCCCTGTATCCCCGTGTCCCCGTGTCCCTGTATCCCCATGTCTCTGTATTCCTGTGTCCCCGTATCCCCGTGTCCCTGTATCCCCGTGTCCCTGTGTGCCCATGTCCCCGTATCCCTGTATCCCCGTGTCCCTTTATCCCCATGTCCCCGTATCCCTGTGTCCCTGTATCCCCATGTCCCTGTATCCCTGTTCCCCATGTTCCCGTATCCCTGTGTCCCCATGTCCCTGTGTCCCTGTATCCCCATGTCCCCGTATCCCTGTGTCCCTGTATCCCCGTGTCCCTGTGTCCTGGTGTGTAACACCGTCTCAGAGCTGCCCACATGCCTGATGTGCGTGTGCCTGACGGGGTCGGTCTACTGTGAGGAGGTTCTGCCAGACATGACGGCTGTGCCCCCTTTGCCCAAGGAAACTGCCTACCTCTATGCCCGCTACAACAAGATCACCAAGATCACCAACAAAGACTTTGCTGACATCAGTGAGCTGCATTCTGAGTGCTTTTACAGGCGCTGTTCAGATCACATGACGCAGGTCGGCCCCTGAGGCCAGGCACGGCAATACTGCCAAACAATAATTCTGTTTTATAACACCATTCATCTCATTCACTGTTCCCAATCTACTGGTCTTCTGTCATTTCCTGTGTTGCTTCAGAAATTGAATATTACAATTTTTCTAATGAACATTGCTCATTTTAGTGACTACTCAAAAGGGGTAATTTACCCTATCAAAGCAGATAACCCAGGCTGCAGTAGCATGCTACAGAAACCCTCTCTCTCTCACTGCAGCAACACTGAAGAGGATTGATCTGACAGGAAACCTCATCTCAGAGATTGAGGACGGAGCATTCTCCAAGCTCCTCCTGCTGGAAGAGCTGACACTGGCAGAAAACAGGCTGGTTAAGCTGCCCATGCTGCCCTCCACGCTCACCACCTTCAATGCCAACAACAACCAGCTCAAAACCAAGGGGGTGAAGGCCAACGCTTTCAAGGTGCCCCCTGCAGGACCCACACAGAATAACATCTCCAGCATGAAGCACTAATGAGTCAGTGGCCTAGAACCAGTGAACTATCACTCAATCACATTGTGATACATAGCACATTTTACACAGAATTACTGCGTAAAACAGCAGTATGGTGCATTGTATAGAGCAGAAGTGTGACACAGATACTGTTAATGTGTTGGTACTTAGTTGTAAAGTTGTGAGAATCACCTTGTGAAAAGGCAGACTTTTTCCAAATGGATTGGAGCTGTAACTGTGGGAGATGCAGATGTGCTGACCCCTTGTCCCTCTGTGCAGAAGCTTACCAAGCTGGCCTACCTGTACCTGGCCGACAACGAGCTGGAGGCCGTACCACACCTTCCCGAGAGTCTTCGTGTGGTACATCTGCAGGTAAGCCCCTAAACACCCTTCCCTGCCATCAGACACCCCTATGCACCCCTAAACACCCCCTCCTGCCTCTAATTACCCCTCCCTACCCCTAAATACCCCTCTAAAGTGAGAGAGAGAAAGAGGGGTTGGGGGGTTATACACTGATGTTTAGGGATGAGGAGTGGTGCCTATTTCTCCATTACAGACAGAACCCCATCACAGCCCTGTCCATCTGTTTCTTTCCATCACACAGAACAATAACATCACGTCCATAAATGACATGACCTTCTGCAAAGGGAACACCACACGCTACCTGCGCACCAACATGAATGTGATCCGACTGGACGGGAACCCCGTGGGTCTCGGGATGTACCCCAACAGCTTCATCTGCCTGCGGTCACTGCCTATTGGACGGTACTACTAAGCCAGTGCTGTGTACATTAGGAGGGCTAACAGCTAAGGCCACCTGCCAGCACCATGTCCTGCTGTGATATTCGCAAACAGAAAAGGTCAAAGTATTTTCAGCAGAGGTTACTTCTGGTCAGAACTGACATTTTTATTTCTGGCTGTTGGGACTTACATTTTGTAAGCATACACTTCATACGCTCTATAAGCATACACTTCATACATTCTGTAAGCATACACTTCATACACTCTGTCCACTTCATACGTCATGTAAGCATACACTACATATGCTCTGTAAGCATACAATTAATATGCCCTGTAAGAACTCACTTCATACACTCTAAGCATACACTTCATACACACTGTGAGCACACACTTCATATACTGTGAGCACACACTTCATACACTCTGTGAGCATACACTTCGTACACACTGTAGATACCAGGGGGCATCTGGTTCAACTGCAAAGTCTAAAACTGCAGTTTGAGTTTCTTTTAGCATTTTACACAATTGAATGAGCCTCAGAGTCTAAAACTGTGGTATCATTACAGTCATATCACCACCAAGTCATGATGTCAGATTCATATCTTTGTGCCGATGGTGGAAACAGAGTTCAGGGTAGAGACAGTATTAGAAAGAGAAATCATGTCCCAAACGCTACCGCCCTGAACACACAGAGTTTAACTCTGAATTTCCCACAATTCTGTGAATTACCTTAATTTCAACTGTTTTTAATGTTAAAAGCAAACGTAACAAGTAATAATGTGCATAAATTCAGTCTATGTTCTGTGCAGTAATCAATAAAGTACAGCAATGTTGACCTTACCTATGAGATAGTTTACATTTGAAATGGATAGAGTAGTATAATCAATACTATATCCTTTCCATATGAGTATGTACCATAAGTCACAAAATGACTTCAAATAATAACAGCAATATTTCTTAGAATTTTTACTTTTCTGAACCAATGAACAGAGACTGTACTTGTGTCATTCATCTTTTAATAAAAATGACATTTTCTAACTTAAGACAGCCTGTCATCATTATTATTACTATTATTTTTTATTGTTGTTGTTATTGTTAAATAGGTCAGTCTAATTAGCCAGTAGCACTGATCCCTGATCCCACATGTAGACTAGTTAAGCTAGCAGCTCTGCCCAATACTGGATATCGAACTCTAGTACTACACTCAAAAAATGTAGGCTGTTGGAGTGTCTTCAGTGTGTTTATTATATATGTTTATTATTATTATTATTATACATATGTTTGTTCTGTGTGTCCTCAGCTTATCCTCAGTGTGTGTTCTGTCTGTCCTAAGGATGTGCTCAGCGTGTGTCCTGTGTGAGTTTAGCCGGTGCTTGGTGAGTGTCCTGTGTGTCTTCTTCGTTGTCAGCTGAGAAAAAAATAAAACCAATTTTTAACTTTTTTAAATTAAAAAAAAAAAAATTTTCATGTTAAAAAATACTTAGTGTTAAATCTAAGCAAAAGTAAGTAACAATAGGATGGTATCTCTGGCACTGCGCTGGACTGGTTATTTTCCTGTAAATCAAACTGTGCCAATCTGACACTTTAAATCAACAACTTCAGTGGTCTCATGTGGTGTACCTCAAGGCTCAATTCTTGGACCAGTATTGTTCTCCTTATATATCCTACCACTAGGCCATATTATCCATCATAATATCTCTCATTGCAGTGCAGAGGATACATAGCTGTACTTCTCTGTAAAGAAAAATGATTTTAAGAAGTTAGCTACTTTACTTGACTTTACTTAGCAGCAGTTTAAAAGCTGGATGTCACAGAACTATTTTACAACTAAATACTGACAAGACAGAAGTCCTTATTATTGGCCCTAAAATCACTTCCAAAAATGATATCCATTCAATCGTATGGATATAATCCTCTCTTTTATGCTGCTTCAATTGTTTCCTTGTGTAGTAATCTTATACCACATTCTTTTATCTTTTCAAGAAAGCACTTTGTGCTCTTTGCTTGAAAGGTGCTGTATAAATAAAATAAATTGCCATTTTCTAAAAAAACATCAACAGTAAAATAAAGGTCAACAAAAATGGCAGTTCAAAGGAGCTATAGTACAAATGAACAGTGTTCAAATAAAACAAATAATAAAACAAATAGGTTCTTTATTTTTCCTGCACAATCTTAAAATCTTGAATTATCAATAAGGAGAAAAATGTCAACTGTCATCATGAAGTGGAACCTCAGGCTTTCAGTCTGTTTCAATGAGCGCCTGAAAAATTGCGCATTTCAAATTCAGACCCTCTCTGGCAAAGGCTGCTCTTAAGCAGAGCACAAAAACCACCCTTTAAGACTGAACACATTCTATCATACACATTCATCAGGATTTAACCCTGAGACCTAAACAGGCAAAATCTGCTTTTACAATCTGACCTGCTCGGGGAGTTTTACCTTTGAAAAAGAGGCATTCCCCTTGCAGGAAATGGCTTAAATCGCACAGTTTATTTGAATCTGTGATGAATGTAAAAGCATGTATTCTCAGATGAGCATGAGGAGACAGGATTGTGCGAGAGAATGTGCAGCTTCCCCCTCCATGCACCAGGATAAACGCTCTCAGACACTCTATAAAAACCAGATGTGTCCCGGGGCAGTCACACAGCAGAAACCCATCTCCCCAGAACACTCCCAACATCTGAAAAGGTTCCAGCATTTACAGCTCATTCTTGTAACCAATTCATGAAAGAAATCTTTCTTCACCAATAAGTTAGCTAGTGATCATCCAATTTTGTAATGCCCGAATGTCAGATGCAGGTATCGTTGAACAAATTATACTATAATATAAAGGGATAGTTAACTTCGGGTTCTTGATATTATGTCAGTTTTGTGCTTGGCTCGGGATTTGTATTTACCCTTTCCCTGGCTCCAGGATTTTGGCCCTAAAAAACATTGGGGAATGAACCGATTGTGGACCTGGCGGATGTCAGAACAGATTGCCGGGTCAGACATAAATAACAATGCAGTTCAATTAAAATATCTCACAAAAAACACGTTCAACTTCAATCTTGCGGCCCAGGGATGGTTGTGGCCCTAAAGGACTGCGTAGAGTGTTTGCGCCAGCAGCTGGCTCCGCCCTGTTCTGTTTTTGGTTTTCTTACTCATTTATTTTTCTGGTTTTTTTTTGTTAAATTTTGGATGTGGATGAAAGTGCAGAAGTAACAGAGGAATTCTGCCTCAAACTGATTATGGAATAAAACAGGGCTTTAAAAGTAAAAGTGTGGAATAAAACAGGGCTTTACATGTAAAAGTGTGGAATAAAACAGAGCTTTAAATGTAAAAGTCTGGAATAAAACAGGGCTTTAAAAGTAAAAGTCTGGAATAAAACAGGGGTTTAAATGTAAAAGTCTGGAATAAAACAGAGCTTTAAAAGTAAAAGTCTGGAATAAAACAGGGCTTTAAAAGTAAAAATCTGGAATAAAACAGGGGTTTAAAAGTAAAAGTGTGGAATAAAACAGGGCTTTAAAAGTAAAAATATGGAACAAAACGGCTTTAAAAGTAAAAGTCTGGAATAAAGCAGGGCTTTAAATGTAAAAGTGTGGAATAAAACAGGGCTTTAAAAGTAAAAATATGGAATAAAACAGGGCTTTAAAAGTAAATGTCTGGAACAAAACGGGGCTTTAAAAGTAAAAGTGTGGAATAAAACAGGGCTTTAAAAGTAAAAGTCTGGAATAAAACAGGGCTTTAAAAGTAAAAATCTGGAACAAAACGGGGCTTTAAAAGTAAAAGTGTGGAACAAAACGGCTTTAAAAGTAAAAGTCTGGAATAAAGCAGGGCTTTAAATGTAAAAGTGTGGAATAAAACAGGGCTTTAAAAGTAAAAATCTGGAATAAAACAGGGCTTTAAAAGTAAATGTCTGGAACAAAACGGGGCTTTAAAAGAAAAAATCTGGAATAAAACAGGGCTTTAAAAGTAAATGTCTGGAACAAAACGGGGCTTTAAAAGAAAAAATCTGGAATAAAACAGGGCTTTAAAAGTAAATGTCTGGAACAAAACGGGGCTTTAAAAGTAAATGTCTGTCTCCCGCAGTCTCTCTCTCAGCAGGAGAAACCTGGCGTCCCGCTGGATCACACAAGACTCTCCACTCTAATGGCTACTGTGAGCTCTTCCTGTGCTGTATACTCCAAACATTACAGCATCGTACAGCTATGAATTATGAAGGGGTACTTGCTTTCATATAATGAGAAGGTTTTATAATGAAAAAGTGATTTGAGATGTTAAGGTATATAATAAATGTACAAGCCTCCCTATGTACATGTACATACTTCCCTGTACAAATACACACACACACACACACACACACGCACACACCCCTGCACACACACACAAACACACACACATCCCTGTAAACAGCATCCCTACTGTAATGATTGTGGCTCCACAGATCAGCACAATTTACTGACAAATGGAAAACAGATGAATCAAGCTATGCTGCCAGCACAACATTAAAGCAATTCTAATCATGTTTATAATGCACTTCAAGTGATTGGATATTTAAAAATAGCATACACATAAGATATAATATTCTATACGCTGATACTCACTCAGACTTTTCCATGAAGTCTTTGCTGGGGCCTTTTTTGTTGTTGTTGCAGTTTTATGAACAGCTTTCTATAAGAGTCTTTTGTAATTGGTCAACTTTCTATAAGAGTCTTTTGTGATTGGTCAGCTTTCTATAAGAGTCTTTTGTGATTGGTAAGCTTTCTATGAAAATGTTTTGCAATTGGTCAACTTTATATAACAGTATTTTGTGATTGGTCATATTGCAATAAGGGATGTAGAGGAAACAGCCATCATAACCACCTCTCAACCAGGGACATACCTGACCACTGAGCACAGTCACACACCTGACCACTGAGCACACTCACACACCTGACCACTGAGCACAGTCACAAACCTGAACACTGAACAGTGACACACCTGAACACTGTTCACAGTCAGACACCTGGCCACTGAGCACAGGCAGACACCTGACCACTGAGCACAGTCACAAACCTGAACACTGAACAGTCACACACCTGAACACTGTTCACAGTCACACACCTGGCCACTGAGCACAGGCAGACACCTGACCACTGAGCACAG
Source organism: Anguilla rostrata (assembly GCF_018555375.3). Classification (NCBI taxonomy): domain Eukaryota; kingdom Metazoa; phylum Chordata; class Actinopteri; order Anguilliformes; family Anguillidae; genus Anguilla; species Anguilla rostrata. The sequence goes on along the minus strand of NC_057943.1, from coordinate 81,314 downwards.
TCAGACACCTGAACACTGAGCACAGTCACAAACCTGAACACTGAACAGTCACACACCTGACCACTGAGCACAGTCACACAGCTGAACACTGAACAGTCACACACCTGAACACTGAGCACAGTCATACACCTGATTACTTAGAAGTCACACACCTGAACACTGAGCACAGTCAGACACCTGACCACTGAGCACAGTCACACATCTGAACACTGAACAGTCACACACCTGAACACTGAGCAGTCACACACGTAAACACGGAACACAGTCAGATACCTAAACACTGAGCACAGTCACACACCTGACCACTGATCACAGTCAGACACCTGAACACTGAGCAGTCACATATGACAGTTATCAGATTGGCCTATTTAATATAACACTGCATAGGTTCCAGTAGTTTAGCTCATCCAAGTATCCATATAAATATAGATTTGTACAGAATGTGCATATAGAGCTCAAACTGTCATAAAGCACCTCCCATTCACTCCATCTCTCAGCCCAAGGTCTGCTACAGCACAAAGCAAAATAATGAATGTGCATTTTTTCTTCTTCTTATCAAAGAAAAAACAGACAGCAGCATGTCAAGATTCTCTGCACTCAGTTCCTGTTCTTCAGGCTTAAACCATTAGAAATAAAACCTTGAGGCATCTTCTCAATTTGACAGACTTATACTGCCCCCTGGAGTTTTCACCACTGCTCTCACTGCACAGGGAAAAAAGATTAATTTTGCTTTGAATTTTGTGGAGAGGGCTCCCTCAATCATGGTCAGGTTTTTAAAAAACTACAAATAGGTCCAGTTCCATCAAGTTTACAGTCGTCTTCAAGTAGGAGCCTGAGGCCACGCACTACGTTCTGCACTCAGCTTGTGTCAGTTAAAGTTACAACAAGGTTTAATCATTAGAATATTATTATTTAAAATGTGATGCTCCTCATATTCCCTCTCGGAACACGAGGCTGTCAACTGCTCCACTGTGAAATATGTAAGGTCTGCATACTTCGTTACAAACACAGTGTTACAGGCACACTGCTTTAGAGACACTGCATTAGAGTCACTGTGTTAGACACACTGCGGTACAGACACAGCGTTAGAGACACTGCATTAGAGTCACTGTGTTAGACACACTGAGGTACAGATACAGCGTTAGAGAAACTGCATTAGAGTCACTGTGTTAGACACACTGCGGTACAGACACAGCGTTAGAGAAACTGCATTAGAGTCACTGTGTTAGACACACTGTGGTACAGACACAGCGTTAGAGAAACTGCATTAGAGTCACTGTGTTAGACACACTGCGGTACAGACACAGCGTTAGAGAAACTGCATTAGAGTCACTGTGTTAGACACACTGCGGTACAGACACAGCGTTAGAGAAACTGCATTAGAGTCACTGTGTTAGACACACTGAGGTACAGACACAGCGTTAGAGAAACTGCATTAGAGTCACTGTGTTAGACACACTGCGGTACAGACACAGCGTTAGAGAAACTGCATTAGAGTCACTGTGTTAGACACACTGCGGTACAGACACAGCGTTGGAGACACTGCATTAGAGTCACTGTGTTAGACACACTGAGGTACAGACACAGCGTTAGAGACACTGCATTAGAGTCACTGTGTTAGACACACTGAGGTACAGACACAGCGTTAGAGAAACTGCATTAGAGACACTGTGTTAGAGACACACTGTTAGAGACGCACTGCATTACAGACAAGTACAATGGCTAGTACAATAGAAGTACTAGTCATTACTCTTTGAAAAGTAGGTTTTTAAAAATTCTATGTCAGTGTTCTAGAAATCCACTGCTTTCATTTACCAGTAGTGATTGTGACATCAGCATTAGAATGTGAGGAACATTTCAATCACATACGTGTGCTCTCACACCTTAAAGGGTTAAAGTGAAAGATACTAATTACAGTGATGAGGGCAACGTACCGCGGGTTGTAACTGCTTCCATTCGATGAGGGTTAAATGTGATGTTGGGAATGCAGTATGCTGTGTTTGATTTAGAGGTGCCCTGCGATTGTGGACCAGAGTATGTTGGTGATGGGGACTTCTGCAATGGAAACTTAGCCAGTGTTGAGGCCACCAACACTAACTTTTATTTGTTTTATTTATTTTACCTATTTTATTTATTTCATTATGTTTGTCTACTGTCTGTGTTTGTTTTTTAAAATTGTGTCAAGATGGATGACTCTACTGTAAACCAAATCTATCTACGGGTACAAATAAAGTAACCTGAACCTGGACCTAACTTCTCTGTTTCCTACACTGTGAGTACATCTCTCTCAAATACACACCTGTGCCAGTTCTTTACATTCCACTCCATAAGCGCATCCTTCAAAAGTTTCTCTAATTCTGTAAAGAAACAAAACACGCTAGTGTGGGATTGGTCCAGAGAGCATCCTAGCTGATTAGTATTGCATTTGAATGGCTGTTTATCTGTGTGATTATTGCTCAGCTTAAATGGCTGTTTCTCCTGCTGATTTTTTTTTTTTAACACTTTATTTATTGAGACAAGACATTAACATAAGGTATTATCTCAAGGTACAAATATGTACAGAAAAATAAAGAATACCGGAAAGAAACAAAAAACATCTCCTGCTGATTTGTGCTGAATTAACATTACACTACATTTATTTGGCAGACGCTTTTAGTCCAAAACGACTTACAATAAGTGCACATAATTTAAAAGCCCTTTTTTCTCATTATGATGAGGAGTTTGAATGGCTGTTTCTCCACACACTGCTGCAGTTGGCAAGCTCTTCCAAGGAGGGGGAGGGACGGATGGACTTCCTGTCCACCCCTCCCTCAGGACTCCGGCTTTAACACAAACCAGGTCACCCTATCCCTTCTGCTCAAACACAAACCATTCAGCATCCACAAACATCCACTCTGCATGACCAGAGCATAAAGTAATGATGTCTCAATGCTTTCCAACTTTGACTTGGAGAGCCACAGAGCACCACATTTCCACCAATAACAGCCTTTGTTTCTATGGTAACCTGGAGAACGGCACTGTTGTTCAATCCCGACTGGGATACAACCTATATCCATATCCACTGCCAGCACCATCTCCAGCAGTGTGAGTCCTACCTGTACACACACAACCTGATAAATACAGGATTAAATAACAATAACACAATCTGTCAGTGCAAAGCAATCCTAACATAAATTAGAAACTGAATTTGCAGGCTCTCCTAAATATAGATTTTCAGTTGAGAATCCTTAGATTTTTTCTGTGATTCTTTTCGTATCTGTCATATTTGGTCGGTATTTCAATATTCCGAAGCCATATGCTAATTTGCCCACACAGTACACCATTTGTACTGTGATCCATTCTCTGTAAAAAAACAGCACATAATCTTGAACCATAATGCAGTTTTTTTAATGGACAGAGAAGAGATCACAGTGCAATGCTGCCCTCTGCTGGAGGATATTTTATACATTAAGAAATTATTCAGAATGCACTTCAGTTCACTTTAGTGAAGAAGTGCAGCTAAGCTATGCAGCATGAGCTGTGGTGTGAAAAACTGTAGAGGCTTCTCTCCTACACAGGTCTCATAGTCATCTAAACTGGTGAACAGCCAGCGAATCATAGCCTGGGACATCCCTGCAACCAATGGAATTATCCATGTGATTGAGGGGCCTTTGAAAGCCCCACCCCCTGCTGTAAGTACTGAAGAAACTATTTTCCCACATTACATTACATTACATTACATTACAGGCATTTGGCAGACGCTCTTATCCAGAGCGACGTACAACAAAGCGTATAACCATAACCAGGAACAAGTATGACGAAACCCCTAGAGAGAAGTACAGGGAACAACCGCATAGTTCAACTTGGACCCTGATGGTTAAACTGATTAACACTAACAACATGCTACTTCTGCCTCCACACACCTCTACCTGTCAATCTGACATTTCATGCCACCCCACTGCTAAACGGGTGAATTCCGTTGAATTCCATCACCACACACCATCACACCCCACAAACACACCCCACAAACACACCCCACAAATACATTCCACAAACACACCACACACACCCCACAAACACACCACACAAACCATCGCCCCATGGGCCACACCCAAAGATGAATTCTGTTCCTTTCCTCTGCTTCTCTCCTTCCTATCCCGTTTCCTAGTGACGTGTTCAAAGGTCCCAGGTGAAGAAAAGCTTTTATAGAATTTGAGCAGATGTTGGGCTGTGTGGGCACTGGGGACTCCCACAGTGTAGTGTTGGCATGGAAACAGCAGGTTTGGGTTTGAGGGCCTTCTCACAGGCTGGTGGTCCCTGATGTGGGCACAGACAGGGCCTACTGCCCCCCTCCCCCCCCCCGGCACCAGGGTCACAGGCCCCATGCTCACTGTGTGCCTGCTGATTGGAGCTGGCACTGGGCTGGCCTACTACTTCTCAAGTGCAAGAAGGACCCCTATCAGTTCCACTTCTTCAGAGTAAGAAAACCCTGCACAGCTTGTGAGGTTATGAGCCATTGAGAATAGGACCCTGAGCACAGGAGTGAAATTATTGCCTGTATGTATGTCTGATGCTCCACAGTGCTGAAATGAAACAAATGTTTTTTTGCATCACACTTGAAAATGATGCAATAGTGAGTTTCTTGAGTCAAAACAGTTGATTTGTAGTGAAATATGTGAATATGTTGTGATTTACAGTAATGCATAATTTAGACATTTTGGATAGATTTGAAGATGCTGGGTACACTGCTTAGTTTTTGCTTCATACATCTATAGTAGTTCTACATACACACCCTTAGATTATATGAATTTGTGGTCAAGAAGTTTTTGATCCAGCACATGTATAGTTTAACCTGCTGTATATGCAATCGCTCAGTATTTCATTGCAAACTAAAAAAGTGCAAATTCATTTTTGATTTTTTGTCTAGACAATTGCATTTGTGGCACTTTATTTCTTCCAAAATTATGACTATAAACTAATCTGCATTACTATTGTAAATTGTACAAATGTCTTTCTTCATTTAAGCCATTTTTCAAATCTCTGTGGTGTTCACATCTGGAGTTATAAAGCTTTAAATAGGGTACCCCCTAAATGGGCAAGGATCGGCAAGATTTTGCATGTGCTCTAAGGGGTTAATTAAGCGATATGCATTTGAATTACATTTAGTTTGGCTTTTGTGAATGGGATTTGTTCATTTAAGTTTCTTTAATTCATTTGAACAATAAAAATTTTTTTAAAGGATTTTTCACACGACACACCTGACCTCGCCTGACGACACACTGGTTGGGAAACGCTGTGCTACGCTAGCAGCCCCACAGAGATGCACTGTGCACCAGTGTGATACGCTAACGACCCTGCAGTGCACTATGCTAACAGCCCCACAGTGATGCACTATGCACCAGAGTGCTACGCTAATGGCCCTGCAGTGATGCACTGTGCACCAGTGTGCAACGCTAACGACCCTGCAGTGCGCTATGCTAACAGCACTGCAGTGGCACTGGCACCACTGCTCGCTACAGCCCTCAGTGATCATGCACAGTGTGTACACTAACAGCCCTGCAGTGTGCATGCTAACGGCCTGCAGTGATGCATGTGCACAGTTACTAGCCCTGCAGTGCGCTATGCCAACAGCCCTGCAGTGATGCACTGTGCACCAGTGTGCTACACTAACAGCCCTGCAGTGTGCTATGCTAACAGCCCTGCAGTGATGCACTGTGCACCAGTGTACTACGCTAATGGGTCTGCAGTGCGCTAAGCTAACGACCCTGCAGTGCGCTATGCTAACAGCCCCACAGTGATGCACAGCCCAGTGTGCTACTAGCCTGCAGTGCGCTAGCTACAGCCCTGCAGTGATGCACTGTGGCACCAGCTGGCGCTAGCTACAGCCACAGGTCCTGCAGGTGCTAAGCTAATGACCCTGCAGTGCGCTATGCTAACAGCCCCACAGTGATGCACTATGCACCAGAGTGCTACGCTAATGGCCCTGCAGTGCGCTATGCTAACAGCCCCACAGTGATGCACTGTGCACCAGTGCGCTAAGCAAACAGCCCAGCATTGTTAAAATTTAAATGTGGAGAAATGTTATGAAGTTCTAAAAAAAAAATGTACATTTATAAAAGTGTCCACAGATATTCATTTGCCAGATCAATTTAAGCTTGTAGTTTTTTCCTGAATATTTGTGGATAAAGCAACTCTTACAGGTTTAATTTTAGAAAAGGTCATTTCAAAAAGGTACTTTTTCAGAATGGTCCAGAGGTGGAGTCGCATTCTTGACTGGAATTACATTGACACGTAACTTTTCTTTGTTGGGAATATCACTACACCAACAGTGCACTGAATATGTAATCAATTACTAGCCTTTCAAAATGCAGAGAGGCTATGACAGCTTGCCATCAGATCAGTCAGTCAATCAATCAATCAATCAATCAATCAAACAAACAGTCAATCAGATCAGTCATGTTCTGACCTTTGGCTCAGTGCACGTTTCACCCTCAGGCACTTCCTGAAACCCAGTAGTCTTTCTGCCTTTCATGTCTCGCTGTGATGCATTCCAAACAATAAAGTTACTGGCGGGATTTATACTGTGATTTTGAGCTAAACAGAAGTGTTATTCAATACACAAGAAGCACCAGGAAAATATCTATTTTCACAGTAAAGGTTTCAATCATTACACTTGAAATCTTCCTCTTTTATGCTCTTACATTTCACCAGAACATTGCATGTGACACGCCTCATATATATGTGTGTGTGTGTGTGGTCATAAAATATTTCAGATGTAAGGAAGACACAGACATTTCAGGGTCCGTCACTGTCATGCTGTGTTATAATGGTCATCTGAACAGGAGCAGGAATTCTGCTCAATGACCACAAGGAACAAAGAGTAAGGAATAATTATTCACAGTAACAGTCCACTACACACGTTATTCCACGTTTACGGCCACTTGGCTCCCGTCTCCCCGGGAACAATCAGTCCATCATCGACCTTCTGTTGGTACTCCCTCTCAGATCGCTTTCTCCGGTATACATCATCTGCGGAATAAAATAAACAGCGTGAAATAATGTGCTACTTCACTACTGTAAGGTACGATATGCATATCTCAATGAGCGTGCCCTTTTTGAACACCCACCAGTAGGTGGTCTTTTTATTATACTCATTTCTTGACAATGCTCATGATTAGCGATACAATGGACGCATTATGAATTTAACAACTTTCTGGAAATTTTCTTAAGTAGTCCAACTGCTTTAAAAGAAGTAGTTTTTTTAGCCAACTTAACCAGAACTTGTTGGCCAAAAACAGAACACACCCGAAAACGTTAATGACGAATCAGGTCAGAGCAATCTAAATAGTTTGTAATGGCGTATAACCAGGCCAAAATATCACGCCGTGTACCAAAGATGTTAGCTAATTAACTCGCTATTGTTATCTGAAATCACACTGATCAAAAATAGACAGCCAGCAAAATAATGCTAGTTTAACAGAGCAACATAGATGGATAGCAATTGCTAACCTCAACACACACTTACAAAATGTCTCTTTTCCGATTCTCACGTTAATCATGATCCACTCCATCACTCCTCCGAGGCAGAAGAAGAACGGCAGAAACCGGTACGTACCGAAGCGACGCTTGCCGGGTACTAGACTTAGTATGTATTTAATGTTTCGATTCTTCCGCAGAAGCATGTTTGCTTTTCACAAGCCGGGAAAACCACATGGAAAAGAAACGTTAACCTAACTGTCAGTGCAGGGAGATTTGACATAGGTTTTCAAGAGATTCCTTCACATTCGCTGTGTTAAGGTTTAGAGGATCTTCTGGTGTATTCACTAGTGTATTCGTGACCTCTACTCACACACTGTCCTCAGAATCAGCACTCACGGCGCCATTAGTCTGAACTCCGGTTTGCGAAATATTCATTGGTCCTCTGTCAGAAACTGGTTACGTCACCGCGGAAATGCGGAGTTCAGAGGAGGAGGAGTCTGGACCATCGAGATATACCAGGGGCCCACGGATTGCCATTCTGTAGATGGGCCATACAGTTATTTTCAGTGTATTGAATCAGTCGAATCAGTTCACTAAAAAGATTCATTCAAAAGATTAGTTCACCGAATCAATTGCGTGACTGGGGGTGGGGCAAGTGTACTGTTGTGTCGTTGGCGAACAATTCGGGCGTAGTATGTTCAGTGAACAAATCACTGAACTGATTCGTTCACTGAGTCTGCGAACTATAGTCAGTCAGTGAACGACCAGGAGGCTCCTCTGTGAACACATGGCACAGAGTTATGTGCAGCTAAAAATCTGGGCTTCATTGACAACTGGGACAGCTTCTGGAGACCTGGATTCAATGATTTCGTTGTTTCCCATGAATTGGATTTCATGATGTGAACAGACTTGGCTTAAACAGAATGGACAGTAAAATGAATGAAGCTTGCCCTTCAAATAGCTGATTAATAACAGGCCTAGACAAAGTGGTAGAGGATTGGCTGTGATCAGGTCAGTCTGGGTGATTTCCCACCTTTTGAATTAATAACTTTATTAAGACTCTCAGCCCCTTTATGCAGTTAGTTACTGGCCTTCAAAACGAAATCCCTTATTCTTCACAGAGTTTGGGGACTTTCTTACCTTGGTTGCGTTGAAGTACTCTTGCTTGGTAGTTTTAACATTCATGTCCATAATGCTTCTAATTCATATGCTGTCAAATTTTTTAATTGAGTCTTTTAGTTTTGTACGTTCAGGGCCTACTCATTCTAATGGTCACACTCTGGAACTGGTTCTGACACATTGTCAGGCTTTGAGGAGTTTGGTAAAGAGACACGGGCTCTGACACATGATCTAGCTTTGAGTTTAGTAGAGACACTGGTTCCTACACAAGGTCTGGCTTTGAGGAGTAAAGTAAAGAGCCATTGGTTCTGACACACGATCTGGCTTCGAGTTCAGTAGAGGATCTTGCAGGCTGATTATCTCAGCATTAGCTTTGATGCGTTGCCCCTCCTCATTAAAAGCAGTGTTCTCTCTGTGGTCGCCCATGCCACAGGGACAGCGCGTTCTGCCTACCTGGTGCTTAGCTGACCCTCATAGTCTCATTCCACTCTCTCTGAATTCAGCTGCACTGTCAAGGACGGAAGTGCAAAGTAAAACTGTCCAGCTTTAATAGCACATTAGATAACTGACAGTATCCAGGAAATCAAGAGTGTAGTAATGCAGGCCAGAATTAGAGTGGCTCTCAATTCCCCAAATACTTTATTATAAATGCAGGGCCTTATGCTGAAATGAAATGGTGTAAATATTCTAAGAGCCAAATATTTATCTGCCATTATATTTGAAAATAATTCTGGAGCTTAGTTTTGTTAAGCACCATTGGTCATATAATTAATTCTTCCTCTAATGCACATTGTAATTAATCAGTTATTATTCATTGAAATGGTTACTAACCTAAGGATTCAGATTCTGCTCTCAAGCCTTGATTTTAATGGCATAGCACCTCAGATTGGAATAAAGCCAAGGAGCTGACTGACAGTGTCATGCATATGAACTCAACCTGCTCTTTGGATGCCATTCCTTTACAGCACACTTTCATCACAATCAACAGGATACTAAGCTGACCACACTGCAATCAGAACTACACTAATTTGGTCTTCTTGATCTTGCACATTTCCGCAGTATGTGCGCACGCTGTATTTCTGCGCCGCATGTGTATGCTGTGTTTCTGCGGTGCATGCATACGCTGCGTTTCTGTGGTGCATGCGCACGCTGCGTTTCTGCGGTGCATGGGTACGCTGCGTTTCTGCGGCACATGCGTACGCTGCATTTCTGCGGTGCATGGGTACGCTGCGTTTCTGCGGCACATGCGTACGCTGCGTTTCTGCGGCGCATGCGTACGCTGCGTTTCTGCAGCACATGCTGCTGGCTCTGTAGCCTGTTTACAGAGAGCCTATTGAGGGACAGCAGTAAGAAATGAGATCGCATGGTTCTCCTTCCTCCTGTTGTTTATTGAGTTTAAAATTACACTTCTATATTCTCAAAGTTGCATTTACCGTCTGACAAACCAAGTACAAGCAAATTATATATATTTTTTTTTACAGTGGTCTACATGACATATACAAAAATAAGATTTGATTTCTGTGGAAAACATTTCATAATTGGGGTTTTATTTCTGCAGATGAAGGTTTTGCTTCTCCCACGAAAAAGGGACTTCTGGGCACATTTACTCCTGAAACATGTGCACAGGCACCATTTATAACTCAATTAAGGACATCAGTTTCATTTATCTTTTCATACCCAGAATGTAGCCAGTTAATTAAGATAACATTAGAATTTAGGCAGTTTATTAGAACATTTAGTTGCTGTTAACACCCACCTATTTGTACAGCTCTAAAACATGTTGGTCATAAGCTGCAAACTGATCTCTTACACACACAAACGCGCATGCACACACACGGATGCGCGCACACACACACGCACACACACACACCGATCTGACTGACCCCTCCCTAACCCCTATGTACGTGGGGGTTAGAGCACCTCTACCAACCTAAACACATCTTTTGTACTGAATGCAGTCCACTTTCCACCCCTTTAACATGTCACAAGCTCACTGGCCTGGGTCTGGCCTGGAACCAGCCTCCGTGGGCCATACTGTAGCCAGCTAAGCTGACAGAGAAAATAAGTGTGTGTGAGAAAGGAGAGGGGGGGAGGTTAGGCGGTGGCTTCGATGGAGCACTCCTTGGCCAGGTGTCCGGTCTTCCCACAGTTATAGCAGCTCAGCTCGCTCACCTTGCTGCACTGCATGGCAACATGGCCAATCTCTCCACACCTGCAAGGACAACCACAGAGCAGTTTAGCCTCTATTCACCACATCACCACCCTCTCAGTCACTCTGCCTGCCTCTATTCACCACATCACCACCCTTTGTCAGTCTGCCTCTATTCACCACATCACCACCCTCTCAGTCAGTCTGCCTGCCTCTATTCACATCACCACCCTCTCAGTCACTCTGCCTGCTTCTATTCACATCACCACCCTCTCAGTAACTCTGCCTCTATTTACCACATCACCACCCTCTCAGTCACTCTGCCTCTATTTACCACATCACCACCCTCTCAGTCACTCTGCCTGCCTCTATTCACCACATCACCACCCTCTCAGTCACTCTGCCTCTATTCACCACATCACCACCCTCAGTCACTCTGCTTGTCTCTATTCATCACATCACCATCTTTTCAGTCTCTGCCTGTGCTTTGTAGTGAAATATAATTATGATTTACTGCATTGCTCGATTTATACATTTTGTACAGATTTGGATACACTAAAGGACACCAGGGTACACTGCTTACTTTTTGCTTCATAGATAGTAGTTTAGTAGTTCCACATTTCACCCTCAGATTTTACATACTTGTGGTCACGGAGTGCATGATCCAGAAAATTTAACTTCATTTTTGCAAAGATAATTGCATTTGTGGTAATTTATGTAAATTATGAATATTATCTCAAATAAGACAGTATGATAGTAAATAGTACAGGTGTCTTGCTTCAGTAAAGCCATTTTCCAAGTCTCTGATGCTCACATATGGAGTTATATAGCCTTAAATAGGACACCCCTAAATGGGCAAGGATTACGCATATTTGATATCAGCATGAATAGGGTAAAATTATATCATTTTTTCATGACTTCCTAGGGCATGTAGCAGCAGCTACAAAAGGAGCTATATTTTATATTAGACAAAATAATACAGGTAGCCTCTTTATGGAAATACTACCTTTTCAACTAGGTAATGTTACTGGTTAACCTCACAGGACATTTGGATACGCTATGAAAACATTAATTAGTGATTTTGTAAATATTACCATTGTGAAACCCTCTTGCAAATTATATGAAATTTACCTGGGACTCCAAAGAAACCTTCCTTAATGTTCATCCTTGCATGGCCAGGAAATCCAACGAAAACACTGATACTGTACTTCTTTTGAATGTAAGGTACACTTTCCTGATTTTGATTTTAGATCTTAATTTTAAGATATTAATATTACTTTTTGTCTCTGTCCAGTTTTAATTTCCTATTTTACTACAGTATTTATTGTTTAATCTTGTGTGGTTTTGTTCTCGGTTTTTGTTAAACCTGAGGCTTTGCAGGTTTGGTCTTAAGACACTGTTGTCCTGTTAACAAGTACAGATAAGCTGTGAACATGCTTTGTAAACCAGAAAATCTCAAACCAGAGTTTCTCAAAGTGTGAACAAACAAATTTGGTTAATCAAGTTAGCCACATGCGTGAAACAGGGCCCAGGTTTTACATGTCAGTTTTCTGTTTCATTGTCCCAAACGCACCACTTACAACTCATGACAGGCTCACAAACAGCCTTGCCCCAACATAGAGAGATACAGCGAGCTGTGAATTAATGTCACGTGGCAACAAAAAGTGCAGAACCTTTAACCATCAGATGCTAATATTCAACTTAAATTCAGTTCTTTTATCTCATTCTTAGGGTCCAATGTGAACTACCATCACAAATGGTTTCCAGCTGAAGAGAACTGGTGGCAAAATGGTAAAATGCCAAAACAGGTGTAACTAATCAGTAAGAGGAGGACTCACAGCTGGAAATACCCAGACAGACAGGCAGACAGAGTCAGGCGGGCAGACAGACAGGCAGGTAAACAGACAGACAGACAGAGGTAGACAGACAGACAGGCAGGCAGACAGACAGACAGACAGGCAGACAGGCAGACAGAGGTAGACAGACAGGCAGACAGACAGGTAGACAGACAGACAGGCAGGCAGACAGACAGACGGGCAGACAGGCAGGTAGACAGATGGGCAGACAGACGGGCAGACAGGCCGACCTGTAGCACTTGACTTTCTCGCAGAGTTTCTGGATGTGACCGAAGCCCCCGCAGGAGTAGCATTTCTGCTCGTTGCCATGGTCACAGTCGCGTGCGACATGCCCCGCCTTCCCGCAGGTGTAGCAGCACTGCTCGCGCTTGGGCTCCTTGCAGTCCCTGGAGATGTGCCCACTCCGGTGGCAGTTATAGCAGGCTGGGGAACATGGGTCAGGTCATACAACCGCACACAACACACGGATCGGGTCATACAACCGCACACAACACACGGATCGGGTCATACAACCGCACACAACACACGGATCGGGTCATACAACCGCACACAACACACGGATCGGGTCATACAACCGCACACAACACACGGATCGGGTCATGCAACCACACACAAGTAAAAAGCAACTCTTACCATCCTCTGTCTGCTCACAATCTCGTGCGATGTGACCCTGCTCTCCGCAGCGGTAACAGAACAGATCTGTGAGGGAAAGGGACCAAAAATCAACTCTGCCCTACATTAATGCTCCAGTGTTGCTGTATGTTTTTATTCACTAACAGCTTTGTATGTTTTCTGTATGTGGAATGTTTGTCTTTTACAGCTGCAGCATGGGTGGAAGCCAGCAAATTTTCACTTGGGGACTAAGTTAATCTTGAATCTGAGTGCCTACATTAATTTCATGTGCCCAATTAGTGGGCCAATAAGTATCATGTCGTGTGCCCTACATTAATGTTCAGTGTGCCCCACATTAATGCTTCAGTGTGCCTACATTAATGCTTCAGTGTGTCCTACATAAATGCTTCAGTGTGCCCCACATTAATGCTTCAGTGTGACCCACATTAATGTTTCAGTGTGCCCTACATTAATGCTTCAGTGTGCCCCACATTAATGCTTCAGTCTGCCTACATTAATGTTTCAGTGTGCCCCACATTAATGCTTCAGTGTGCCCCACATTAATGCTTCAGTGTGTCCTACATTAATGCTTCAGTGTGCCCTACATTAATGCTTCAGTGTGTCCTACATTAATGCTCTGCATGTTGTGTCCCTACATTAATGCTTCAGTGTGCCCTACATTAATGCTTCAGTGTGTCCTACATTAATGCTTCAGTGTGCCCTACATTAATGCTTCAGTGTGCCCTACATTAATGCTTCAGTGTGTCCTACATTAATGCTTCAGTGTGTCCTACATTAATGCTTCAGTGTGCCCTACATTAATGCTTCAGTGTGCCCTACATTAATGCTTCAGTGTGCCCTACATTAATGCTTCAGTGTGCCCTACATTAATGTTTCAGTGTACTCATTCATTGAAACATCCCCAGAGAACATCATGGGCTTATTCCAATACGCTAACTAAATTTCAATCCACCATCTGAAATTGAACATGGAACGAGCCCCAAGCCTGTTCCGTAGGAAGGGCTAACTGCGTCCGCTAGGAGTGTCAGGTGTGTTCGGGAAATTGTTCTGTGTAATCACAATTAGGGTGTGACTTAAAACTGTACAGCTGCTTTACCTTTCCCACGCCCACGCCCCCGACCACGCCCACGTCCTGCTTCGGGGCAGTTCTTGATCCAGTGTCCGGGGCGGCCACACCTGAAGCATTCACTGCTGCTCATATCCATCTCTGGAGCTCCCTGCAAATAAAGCACAGCTCAGGCTCATCTCTGGAGCTCCCTGCAAATACAGCACAGCTCAGGCTCATCTATGGAGCTCCCTGCAAATACAGCACAGCTCAGGCTCATCTCTGGAGCTCCCTGCAAATACAGCACAGCTCAGGCTCATCTCTGGAGCTCCCTGCAAATACAGCACAGCTCAGGCGCATCTCTGGAGATCCCTGCAAATACAGCACAGCTCAGGCTCATCTCTGGAGCTCCCTGCAAATACAGCACAGCTCAGGCTCATCTCTGGAGCTCCCTGCAAATACAGCACAGCTTAGGTTCAGCCCCAAACCACCCGCTGTATTCTGTAAAACCAAAACGAGTTTCTCACTGTCACCATAGTTGTTTATTCTGTCAGAGGACACCTCTTCACTTTTTAAGTCAGAAAAATACATTTTGCAGGTCTACTTGGCCTCCATCAATTTCCAGGAGAAAATTATCATGCCACCAAAATCAATCAGGAAAAAACATTTGATAATTAATGCTCAAAGGAAAATTCTACAATGACATTCGGAGATTAAGAAACACTTTACAGAAAATTCAAAGAATGTGTGCCAGAAAGCAGAACTACAACAAGCACCCCACTACAGTGGTGTGTGTACTCGCTCCTAGACCTGCCATGGGCACTCATCACACATCAGCTGTGTGGGAGGATCCTAAATTGGGAAACTGGGTAGGTTCTGTCACACATTTCCAAAAGGTGTCTTCGGTGCCATTAAGCTATTAAAACCTTTGCTCAAATACAATTTTCACATTACATATTAAAGTAGGTGTAAGTTTAACAGTACTGTGGTCATCGCTGGACTGTATCATAGGTAGCCAGCAGGGGCGTGCATAGACTTTTTGGAGGGCACATATAAAATATCAAGCCCTGGCTCTAGCTTTTGTACAGCCCTAGGGGAGACTGTCTGCCAGACGTCACTAGCTGGAAAAAGCAGAGAAAAGACTACAGCTTGTTCAAAACGCAGCTGCAAGAATGCTGCCCAGGACACGAATGAGCTCACATTTCCCCTGTCCTTGCTACCTTGAATTGGCTACCTGTGGCTTTTAAAGTTCTTTTACTTGTTTTTAAAGGACTAAATGGCTTTGCACCTAAATATATCAGCTATTGTTTATCTAAATATGTCCCAAAATGAGTCTTAAGATCCTCTAGTGCTGGTCTGCTCAAGATTCCAAAGGCAAAGCATACACGAAGTGGAGAGTTAGCCTTTTGTTTTTATGCCCCAAAGATGTGGAACACTCTTCCAGAAATACCAGACTTGCACCGTCAGTTGACAGTTTTAAAACACAGCTGAAAACTCACCTATTTAGGATGCCTTTTAGTTAGTACATTTGTTTTATTATCGGCTTTATGTTGTATTTTTATGTATTTTAATTTTTTATTATTGTTTTTATATGCATCTTATTATTCTCCTATTTTATGTACAATGCCTTGTATAATTGTGTTATTTTTATTGTATATATTTTCCATTGCCTTATTTTTTCTGTTTTCCATTTATTTTAATTGCAAATGCTCTTCTGTGAAGCACTTTGTAGCATTGTATGAAAAGTGCTATATAAAGTGATTATTGTGATTATTATTATTATTATTATTATTATTTAGGATGTCTGTTTAATTGCTGAAGGCTTGAATGGCATAGTTAAAAGCATAACACTGGGCTACTTTTAATAATAATTATTAGTACAGTAGTGAGTATGTAGCAAGTAGTAGGTATGTAATTGGCAGCAGCCTAGAACAAGTTTGGGAGGTTGATTGTGTGTGATGGAATTCTAGGATCTTACCCCCACCATGGAGGGAAGCTTGCTTAATTAATAAGCCCCTGACATGTACACTTAATTTCCCCACAAATTAAACGGCAGGAAAATAAAATAAAATAAAAACAAATGTTAACAGAGCAACTTATGAACCATTTAGGGGCAAAGGTGTAACACTGCTATAAACGGCCGGGGGATCTCGCTGACAGGGCAGTGATGTAAGCAGGTGTTTTCTCTGTCCACGGTGGACTTTTAAAGCAATGACCATGTAGGGAGGCTGTAAGAACACGCGTGTCGCTGACGAACAGGGCACAGCTGTGTCACACACAGTAGGGATCTACACCACAACCTAAATACACAACCGTTACCGGATTTAAAGATTTAATGTTACGCGAGTTCAATCGTACAGTATCAAGATGCAGATAAACTAACACCCAAAACGAAATGATAAACACCGGAATTCGCTAAACATTAAAATTCTCGTTAGATTTTAAGGTATCGTACAAAGGCACATAGAGTTTCATAATCTTAGCTCGTGAGAATTTGGAAAATAAGCTGAAAAACTTTTTTTCTAGCAATGATCAGCTAGCCACAGCCCACGTGGAATAAAGTTCGCTGCTAGCCAACCACGTTAACCAAATCACATAACCAGCTGACGTTAACACTGGCACACTGCCCTATATTACCTAGCCAACAAGTACAATCGTGGACTATATTTAACTAGGTTAGCATCGCTGGCCTTGCTAGCTAGCTAGCCAGCTAACACCAGCATAAACCCAGTGAACGCGTTAACTAGCTAGCTAGCCAGGCCCTAGAATGTTAGTACTTCCTAGTTGACAGTGTGGTCAAATCCTAACGTTTAAACTTAAATAAGCACCGAGCCGGCCCACATAGACTACAATAATAATAATAATTTGAAAGTGAATTCGCAGAACTGCAAAAAATCTCCCTAGGAACAAATAATTTGCTAGCGAGTTTTGCTACTGAGCGTTAACGTGTCTAACAGACACGCTAAGGCTAAGTGAAAAAAACGTGCACTACTCCACTGTTTTTTTTCCTAGTTAGATTTAATTTTCGTGTTACAGCGAAATAGGTTTGGTTGGTGTAACTTGGCCACGCTCAAAACGAAAGTCCCCGACAGCTTGGCGAACGTGCTCATTACACAAAGCGAAGTCGGTTTAGTTTAGATAGTTTAATACGGTTAGCTATCTAGTGCTGCCGGGTTACAGTGCGTTAGCTAGCCCTCCACACGACATGGTTCCTGACTAGTTAACATCGTTAATCTGTTGCACGTCCTACAGTCACCGAAAATATTTTATGCTCGTCCACCCAGCTCCGCCACGGACCGTGAATTCAGTCCATGGATTCCTGCATGTGAGTGCCCAGCGCTGGACCCTCAATTCGCCGCCTACACTGCGTCAGTTGCGGCCTCACTACTACCTAGACCTCACACAACCTCCAGCAACGACCTTTCTGGCGACGCAGTTTCCCTCCGACCGTGGCTTTTCGGCTGACCGGCGACCCTCGATTTGTCCAAATAAAGAAAAGCAGTCTATAATAAAAAAACTACTGATTAGCTGCGACTTTCCCGCCCGGCCCTGGCGGAGTAGCGTTAGGCCACGGGCGCCTTAAAAACGGCACTTTCTTCGGTAGCTATTCACCAAGAACCCATACTCCGAACAAAACGTATACATCTACTCAGTGTCTATGCCAGTCTAAATATGACTAAGAAAATTATGGATCGCATTAATACATTTAACACATTTCAACCACTTACCTTGGATAATTAGCTAGCCTTGCCTGTCCGATCCCCGTGTCACACGCGGTTTGCGCACGGGCCTCTGTGCTTGGCCCCTCCTCCAGACCAGACCCACAGGGCGCAGTTGCCTATGGACCAACCATAAACGAAAAACAGCAGGCACCGCCTTCGTATAGGGCCCAACCACTGGGTGTATGTGCAATACTGTCCCGCCTCCTCCTGATCTGTCAAAAGGCGTAGACTGTAGAAAAAATATGGACCAAGTCACTGTGACGTCCCCTATTGACTCTCCACGGGCTTGGTAAAAACATTTTGAAGCCTGGGAAGTGCAGTTTGTGGGCACCGCCATGTTGTACACATTTCAACGACAGACTGCGTAGTAGCGAAAAAGCGGATCCTTATATGGGCATGAAGTCCGGTCGTCCACTAAGCGCTTGAAATTACAGTGACTCCAGCACTTCCTCATTCATGCAGGAAATATTACAATCATGTTAAAATAAGACATTTTACATTTTCTTCTGGAGAAATGATTGAATTTGCATTTTGGGCACAGAGGTCCATTTTTAATCAGTAAGTATAATATTAACCAATCATACAAATATTTGTATTTTGATAAAATATGGCAACACTACAACGCTATCTTCACACTCCTATACCAATGACATTTTCCAAAAGGAAATCCAGAGAAAGGACAATGAAAAAGGGGAGCCATGGTGCATTCTGAAGAAGGGAATAAATACAGGGAGACTTCAGTCTGCATTGGGAGATGGGCAGGGTCTCTGCCATCTTAACTGCAGTGGAAAGCTCATTCCTACACCAGGGAGACAGAACAGACCGGAGATGTGACCCTGAAGTGCAGGCATGCAAAGGGGGAGGGGCCAGACACCAGAGGTAGCAAGCAGAAGGGAGGGGTCTAGTAGGTGTGATGGGTCAGATGATCTTTTGAAGATAAAATGCAGCTGTCTCTTTAGCTACCTGATAGACTAGCACCCAAGTTTAGAACTGGATGTGAGCTGATATAGGTGGAGGAAGAGGAGAAGGGGAGTGACATGGCTGAGTCTGGGGAGGCTGTAGATCAGATGAGTAGCAGCATTCTGAATTAGTTGCAAAGGTCTGATGGTGGAGGCAGCGAGGCCAGCAAGGAGGGAGTTGCAATATTGCACTGTGCTGCAGAGGATTCATATTGTTGTGTCATACCCCATACTTCTACAGTACAGGTGCTTTACAGTGTTTGGCACTGTTACAGTGCCCCCCCAAAATTACTGACAAGCAAAACAAGCAGTATAAATTAAACAACCCAGCTACTGTGGGACCTGTGACTAGACCTGCATGCTGGCATAAAAGGTTTGACAGAACACTGCAGGAAAAAACATAAAACCCCACAAATTGTCTTGTTTTTTTTCATCTTGAATTGACAAAGTGCCCGCATTAAGTTTGTTCTTATGCTGTGTTTCAGACAAAGTCGGATTTGGGAAGTTCCAACATTATTTTTTCTACTTTGGACCACCAAGCGTTCCAGTGATTAGAGCTTGGAAAGATGACGTTTAAATAAAAAATGGCTGAACCTGGAGAAGCTGATACTTGTTAGTAAATGGTAAATGGACTGCATTTATATAGCGCTTTTATCCAAAGCGCTTTACAATTGATGCCTCTCATTCGCCAGAGCAGTTAGGGGTTAGGGGTTAGGTGTCTTGCTCAAGGACACTTCGACATGCCCAGGGTGGGGTTTGAACCGGCAACCCTCCGACTGCCAGACAATCGGTCTTACCTCCTGAGCTATGTCGCCCCTTAGTGATTTACTGTGTAGTTACACACCTGTCTCTGCAAGCATAACATTTTATTGTCATGCCATTTCGGAAATCTTACTCAACGGTGTATTTCAATAGCGTGAAATAGTCTTGAGATGACTGTTTACCATTCACGGTGTTGTTTACCATGCATGCCACCATGTTTGCATGACGTCATGTGACACCTCTCGCTGAAGTCAGGGTTGTTGAATTCTGCCCAAGTTTCCTAGTTGGAATTCCAACATCACGTAGCATTCCATTGCACATTTCCAAGTAGGAGGTTGGAAATTCCGACTTTCCAAGTTACCTGGAATGCAGCATTATTGTAAATGGTAAATGGACTGCATTTATATAGCGCTTTTATCCAAAGCGCTTTACAATTGATGCCTCTCATTCACCAGAGCAGTTAGGGGTTAGGTGTCTTGCTCAGGGACACTTTGACACGCCCGGGGGGGGCAACCCTCCAACTGCCTCAGACTCCCAGACAACTGCTCTTACCTCCTGAGCTATGTCGCCCCATGCTCGGAGCTCGCCTTCAGCTCTGATTTTGCTGTGAGAATGAGGTCTTCCCCTGTATGCAGTTTTTCTGAGAACATGAAAGGTTCTCAGCTGAATATTGCTGCTACACAGCCTGCTGTTTAATCTCGTTCTGACTGAAGTGTGGAGAAGCTTGTGTTTGCATGGTGAGAAGGTTGTGTTTGCATTGTGAGAAGGTTGTGTTTGCATGGTGAGAAGCTTGTGTTTACATGGTGAGAAGGTTGTATTTGCATGGTGAGAAGGTTGTGTTTGCATGGTGAGAAGGTTGTGTTTGCATGGTGAGAAGCTTGTGTTTGCATGGTGAGAAGGTTGTGTTTGCATGGTGAGAAGGTTGTGTTTGCATGGTGAGAAGGTTTTGTTTGTATAGTGAGAAGGTTGTCTTTGCATGGTGAGAAGGTTGTATTTGCATGGTGAGAAGCTTGTGTTTGCATGGTGAGAAGCTTGTGTTTGCATGGTGAGAAGCTTGTCTTTGCATGGTGAGAAGGTTGTGTTTGCATGGTGAGAAGGTTGTGTTTGCATAGTGAGAAGGTTGTCTGTGCATGGTGAGAAGGTTGTGTTTGCATAGTGAGAAGGTTGTCTTTGCATGGTGAGAAGGTTGTGTTTGCATGGTGAGAAGGTTGTGTTTGCATAGTGAGAAGGTTGTCTTTGCATGGTGAGAAGGTTGTCTTTGCATGGTGAGAAGGTTGTCTTTGCATAGTGAGAAGGTTGTCTTTGCATGGTGAGAAGGTTGTCTTTGCATAGTGCAAAGTGTTGTGCTGGGCTGTTTCTGCTCTTTTGTTGGTTGTCGCAGTGCACGCTGATCAGGACTGTAACCAGTGGTCATCACAGGCTAATCATGTGTGTGTTCAACACGGAGAATGCTTGTGTCAAACTATTTTTCATTGTAACATTTATTGATAATTTCAAATTCAATTCAAGTGTTTTTAAAAAAAAATATTTTATTTTATTTTTTTAGTTCCCACCAGAGATGAAACGGTGGATTCTTTTTTAAACACTGGGACAATCAGTCATTATGCATTTAAGCAATTTGCTCTATATAAGAACTTGTGGATGTAAATGTATAAATTAGTTATAGCATCCAATACTTGCCTGTTTTTCTGGTGCCTTCCCCTTCATCCATTTTCGGTGGCCACTGCACTACCTCTTCAGATTGTTAGCTAATGTTACTAAAAAAGTATCCATGCAACAGTTTCAGCAGTGTTTCTGATTTAGCAGTATTTATGATTCAGCAGTGTTTCTGATTCAGCAGTGTTTCTGATTTAGCAGTGTTTCTGATTTAGCAGTGTTTCTGATTTAGCAGTGTTTCTGATTTAGCAGTATTTCCGATTTAGCAGTGTTTCTGATTCAGCAGTGTTTCTGATTTAACAGTGTTTCTGATTCAGCAGTGTTTCTGATTTAGCAGTGTTTCTGATTCAGCAGTGTTTCTGATTCAGCAATGTTTCTGATTTAGCAGTGTTTCTGATTCAGCAGTGTTTATGATTTAGCAGTGCTTCTGATTTAACAGTGTTTCTGATTCAGCAGTGTTTCTGATTTAGCAGTATTTCCGATTTAGCAGTGTTTCCGATTTAGCAGTGTTTCTGATTTAACAGTGTTTCTGATTCAGCAGTGTTTCTGATTCAGCAGTGTTTCTGATTTAGCAGTGTTTCTGATTTAGCAGTGTTTCCGATTCAGTTGTTTTGCTCCTTCTTGATGGGACCGATTCCTTCTGGAGGATATGAAGGCCAGAGACAGTGAAGGTGGGGCTGGGTGAGGGCAGTTTGAGTGAGTGGAACATGTAGAGCAGGTGAGCAATGACGGCCTTATCTGCTTCTAGTTTTCATGCCAACTTCTGGCCTTAATTACTTAATTAGCCATAAAATTTATGATATTTTACATGTTAGCTACATTTCTTGATAATTGCATGAATGATAACTAAAGCCTGTTCTTGTGTTCCTAATCTAAGACTGAGTCAGTGCTGGTGTATACAACCATTTCGCTTATTTAGCCAGGGTAATTGGTGGAATCAAAAACCTTCTTACACGCCAGCCGGAATTCCTCCCACCCAAGGCAAAATAAAGCTTGCCTGATGGTATTTAGAAGCTTGATTAATGATTGTTACCTTTCATATGAAAAGCAGATTGTAAAAATATGTTCAATTTTTTAGGCAAATGCACAGTAAATAAATATTTTCATAGCTTTCCCTCCATAAAATACATGCCAAGTACCAAGGCCTAGAAATGGCACTACCCAGAATGGCCCAACTGCTTTTTAGAAAACATCCCATTGGCCCAGATTGATCAGATGAACTTGTCAAGATTGGCTATGAATGCAATGGAATTTCCCGTCACATGGTATTTCACTGCATTCCAGGTAGTTGTGTGACAGAAGGGAGACAAGAGTTAGCCAGCTAATAAAAATGTGTTTGTGTGTGGCGTACATCTGCAGAAATCGATCTACCTCTGGGAGAGAACACTGGACTTTATACAAGACAGGTCTGTAAGAAAATGATCGGAAAATGTTTATGAAAATATTATTTTAAAGTGACAACTGATACTATACAATTGTTAATTATATTGCTAACTGGCTGGCAAGTATTAACGTGTTTGTTTCCCCATTTTAATTAAACAGCCTCATGTTGGCTAACATTAGCTTCTACTAGTTGCATTTTGCTAAGTTTACTGATACAATATGCCATGACCTAGGTACCTACAACATACATTATCTACTGCCATATGTTACATTACATTGTTCATGGTCCATCATAATATTACTACCACAATGTCATATCTACAGTACACACATTATATAGCTACTATACATTTGTTACTATGTAGTAAGGTGAAACACGAGGGCTTCTACTGCTGAATGATGCATTACATATTTATTGACTGTACAATAGACAGTTATCACTAGATCATGCAAAGCAGTTTTGCATACAAATTAATCACCAAGTAAAATGTATACTTATAAACATATAAAACAGAACCACAAAAATTGCTCCACAAAATAAACTCGACAGTACACAACATGTCAAGATTCTATATTTAAACAGTGAAGAGATTTCAGTTCTCAGGGATAAGTAGGCATATCTGGGGATGGCCAGACTCCACATATTACCACAGTATGGGGTTCAGTAGGCCAGTGCGGCCACAGTATGGGGTTCAGTAGACCAGTGTGGCCACAGTATGGGGTTCAGTAGGCCAGTGTGGCCACAGTATGGGGTTCAGTAGGCCAGTGTGGCCACAGTATGGGGCTCAGTAGGCCAGTGTGGCCACAGTATGGGGTTCAGTAGGCCAGTGTGGCCACAGTATGGGGTTCAGTAGGCCAGTGTGGCCACAGTATGGGGTTCAGTAGGCCAGTGTGGCCACAGTATGGGGTTCAGTAGGCCAGTGTGGCCACAGTATGAGGCTCAGTAGGCCAGTGTGGCCACAGTATGGGGGTCATTAGGCCATAGCATTGTTAATCTGCTCACGTTTGGCACTACGGGGACACTGCATAAACTTTTTCATTCTTTACATCTTGCATTATATCATATCGAAACCAATGCCAGTGTCTCATGGAACGAAAGGTACCTGACTTGATCTACATACAACATGAATTAAAACATGGGTTACTGATCACCAATCACAGCACTTTGCCTGAGGTTAAACACACTTTCACAATCAGGCTACAACATCTAAGGGTGACACCACTCAGGAGTTTAACAGCTTCACCTGCTATGCAACTTCACCTCTGATCTTTTCTCTCAGAATTCTCTCAGAGTTGCCAGAGTTTGGTGTAGTATCAGAACAACAACAGCACAGCCAATATGTCTAACTGACACACAGTTATGGGCCAAAGCAGGCAATGAATATGAATATATAATCAGTTTAGGACCAGAACACTCTTCATTTAAACACATTTTTCTCCAGGTCAGGTTCTGCCCGCCTGAGGCTAGTCGGAGAAGAGGCTTGCGAAAGACTTGCGTAGGTTTCGAATAGTGTCAGCCTTGGCAGCATCTTCACTGCTCGAGCGGAAGAAGGACATGTCCCCAAAGTTGAAGGCATTGGTCAAGGACTGAGATTTACTGTGGAAATAAACATCAGTCAGCGAGTGCACCATTTAAAGTGAGAATACATCTCAGTGTGTTCAAATTGCTATGAAGGATTTAACAGATCATCCATGTTCATTCCTGGAGTTAAAATGACTTACTTCAGCTGTGGATGGGATGGTGTCTCCTGCCCTGTTGTCTGCTGCCCAGTAGGAGGCTCAACCTGGTCCTGGGACATGGTTTTAGGTTGAGCCTGGAGCTTAGGCAGGGCCTGAGACTTGGGCTGGGTCTGAGGATTAGGCTGGGCTTGGGGTTTAGGCTGGGCCTGAGGATTAGGTTGTGCCTGGTGCTCAGGTTGGGCTTGGGCCTCTGGGTCAAGCTGAACTGGTGGCTTAGGCTGGGCCTGAGTCTGGGTCTTAGGTTGGGCTTGAGGTATAAGCCCAGCTTGGGTTTGGGGTTTAGGCTGGGCCTGGGGTTGAGGTTTAGGCTGGGTCTGAGGCTTAGGCCCAGCCTGGGGTGGGGTTCCACATTGGTCCTGGACCTGAATCTGGAGCTGAGGCTCGGGTGGGGCCTGAGGTTTCGGTTGGATCTGGGGTTTAGGTGAGGTTGGGGGTTTGGGATAAGTTTGTGGTTTAGCCTGGACTGGAGGTTTGGGTTGGATCTGGGGTTGTGCCTGGGGTTCAGACTGACCCTCTGCCTGAGATGGGTACTGATCCTGTGGCTTAATCTGGGGCCTTGGCTGGACTTTAGGCGAGAGCTGCGGCTTTGGCTGCAGCTGAGGTTTGGAATTCCGCCGTACTGGGGGAATGGGTTTGGGAGGTAGTGGTTTTGGAGGAAAGGCTTTTGGGAGTTGATCCTCTGGTTTACCTGGAGCAGGTGATGCCTGCCCTCGAGGCTGAGGCTGCTGAGTTGTTGGGACAGGGACAGCAGTGGGGGCAAGAACAGGAGTAGGGTCATCGATAGGGGTAAGGACGGGGAGGGAAACAGGAGCAGTGGTGGGAAATGGGGTCAGAGCTAGAATAAGAGTTGGATCTTCAGCAGGGGTAGGGGTCAGGATAGAGGTGGTGTCCAGAATTGTGGTAGGTTCCTTGTCAGTGATAGGGATGGGGACTGGAGTGGAGGTGGAGTCTAGATTAGGGGTAGGATCCTGGCTAGCAACAGGGACAGAGTCAAGAATAAGGCTGGGGTCCTCTACTGGGATGGGGGTGGAGTCAAGAATAAGGTTGGGGTCCTCTACAGGG
Source organism: Anguilla rostrata (assembly GCF_018555375.3). NCBI lineage: Eukaryota > Metazoa > Chordata > Actinopteri > Anguilliformes > Anguillidae > Anguilla > Anguilla rostrata. The sequence continues at coordinate 55,770 of NC_057943.1, read as the reverse complement.
ATGGGGGTTGGGTCCAGAATAAGGTCAGGGTCCTGTACGGGGATGGGAGTTGGGTCCAGAATAAGGCTGGGGTCCTGTATTGGGATGGGAATTGGGTCCAGAATAATGTTGGGGTCCTGTACAGGGACCGGAGTTGGGTCCAGAATAAGTTTGGGGTCCTGTATGGGGATGGGGGTAGGGTCCAGAATAAGGTTGGGTTCCTGTATCGGGATGGGGGTTGGGTCCAGAATATGGTCAGGGTCCTGTACGGGGATGGGGGTAGGGTCCAGAATAAGGTTGGGGTGCTGTATGGGGATGGGGGTTGGGTCCAGAATAAGGTCAGGGTCCTGCACAGGGATGGGGGTTTGGTCCAGAATAAGGGTGGGGTCCTTGGGTGTGACAGAGGCTATGATGGGGGTATGGTTAGTGGAGGAGTCAGGTTGCTTTTGTTGGGTTTGACCTGGGAACAATGAGAAGAAAATGAGCACAAAGCAACTCCTATCTGAATATTCCTACTCAGATAAACCAAATAATTGATAATTTACTTATTTGAAGTTTTTATGTGCACACTCACCAGTGAGCCAGTGATTGTTTTACACTATACAGGGATCTCATGCACACACACGCACTCCAAGACAAACAAGTGTCTGGACATGCTATTTTTTATTTATTTCTAGCCATAGAATTCTTGGGTTCCATATTATGTTATATATCCAACCTTGAGCTGATGGATGCTGAGCTGGGACCTTGTTGTGGAGCTCTTTTGGGGGGATAGCCTGAAAGACACAATCACAGCATACAGCAACTCGTCATACATCAACTCAGTCTGCAGACACAGTGATTCAGTAGAACACCTCTGTGAGATGAAAGAGGCAAAAGAAGCTAAAATGAAAGAGTGACCATACACAGAAGCACAGTCTCCCTGAGTCAGAGGAGCAGTGCCCATAAGGCACTGCCTTAAGGGAGCAGCACCTATGGGAGCAGCACCTATAGGGTACTGCCTGTAGGAACCAATACCTGTTGTGGTTGGACAGTTGTTGGCCTCACAGGAGGTCGTGCTGGGGCCCTTGCTGCTCGTTGGTTCATTTTGGACATGACTAGATCAGCAATGAGCTGTCTATCCTCTTCCTGGTTATCTCCAATCAAAGGCATTGATGAACCCAACACCTACATGCCCAAAACAATGTTAATGCACCTGACAACTACACCACCAAAAAAGTCTTAACACCTACACCCACAAATCTGTGTTAATAAACCCAACACATACACCTCCAAGATAAGAACAATGTTAATACATCCAACACCTACAACCCAAAACCAAAAACAATAACAATTTATACAAAAACTACATTCCCAAAACAGTGTTAACACACCCAACAACTACAACCCAAAACAGTGTTAATAAACCAATCACCTAGACCCCAAAACAGGGTTAATGTTCCCAGCATCTAAACCCCAAAAACAGCCTCAACAAACCCAACACCTACACCCTAAAACAGTGTTAATTAATCCAACACCTACACCCCAAAACTGTTAATATACCTTATACCTACACACTCAATGGTGTTACTAAATACAACACCAACACCTCAAAGCAGTGTGAATGAATGAAATACCTACAGCCCCAGAAAAGTATTAGTAAACCAACAGTTACACCCACCCACCCCCCCACCCCATCAGAGCAAAGTTAATAAACCCGAAACCTACAGCCCCAAAACAAACTAGAACATAAAACTGGAATTTTATGAACAACTTGTATGCACATCTAAAGATATTTAATTTAATTTAATTTAATAGTGGCTTTTGATATTTTTCACTTAATAAATATGGGTTGTGCTCACCTCTGTGATATAATCTCTCCCATCCTTACCATGAATGGCTTTCACTGCACATATCTCTAAACCACCGAAGATCTCTGAGCAGGTGTCCACCCAGTGTTTGTACCTGTGAAGGAAATGAGCACTGAGAGACATACTGTGTGTGTGTGTGCGTGTGCGTGTGTGTACATGTGTATTTTCTCTTCATATAAATTTGTATGGGGTGGGATGTGGTGTGTGTGTGTGTGTGTGTCGGGGGGTGTTGTGGTGTGCATAATTGTGTGTTGGCATGAGTGAGGGAGGCCAATCTGTATGAATGAACTTTCATATTTTAATGTGGTACAGGCTTCCTAGTCCATCCTGGGGTGCCTCAAGGTGCGCTTTTATGCATTTGATGTTGTTTAAAATATGTGTTCTTCCATAATTTCTTTTAACTTCAGAACCTGAGTGCAATGCAGGCCCTTATGGGATGTGTGCACAGCTGCCCTGTATGCATTAAGCCATTTAAATGACATGCCATGATGATATTTGTATTTTAGTTCAAGATGCAGGCCTTTATTTATTTTACACAGTTTTTGGGTGCTTAACGTGTTGTGGTGAACATCTGCAGCTGCCACGTGGGGAATCTGAACCTTGCAACTGGGCCTGGTGTTTGGTGTATGCAGGATCCGATGTTTTTGTCTTACAGCACATCTGGCATTTTTACATTTTCACCCCTAGCTTTTTGGCATATTCAGCTTTTGGTTTTTTAACTTTGTTATCTTGGGAGAAACAAACTGTGGTTTGGTATCTTCTTTCATTCATTTCTTATGTGACTGTACCTTGTCTATGTCTGTAACATTAATTGTTTTTTAAGGCAATGAACCTTTGTCTGTAGATTAGAAGTAGCATACTTGTTTCCACAAATGCATCATTTGGGGTTCCAGGGGATGGCAATTGCCACCCCTAGCTTCTTGGTGTATTTAGTGTTTAACCTAAAATTCAGTTGTTTTACACACATTTTCTTCTCCTATATACTCTCCAAATTAACACTGATTATAGTATCTCTAAATGCTGATCTAAGATCAGATTAATCAGCAAAAAATCTGTAAAAACTTTCTGCTCTTTGGGAATGAAATGATACTGGATCAGTATGGTGAGGTTGTTTTTGATGTAGCGAGCTGACATTCCCCTTCTCTGGGGAAAAAAAATGAAAGAGAACAACACCAGGTTCAGCTTACTAGACCAACCTAATATATAAAGTCAAATTAATCCACAAAAAATAAACAAGAACCACCAGCATTAGTTGGTTTTCTTAAGAAATAAAAATGACAATGTCGCAAACACTTCAAGTTGAGTTTGACAAGTAGGCTTGTAGTAACATATCTACTGAAGCTGATAACTAATTAACAACAGTAGCATCTACAGCAGTGATAACAACAGGAAACGAATATTCCATCTGACTGTCACACTGAGTACATTTGTCTTGAAGGGTAAACAGTCTGTGTGTTGAGCGTTTACTCTCGTGTGCTCCGTATTGGATGAGTTGATGGCTTTTACCACCTGTGTGTGTGTAACCGTGTTTGTGTGTGACCACTGATCACATTGATCCGGTAGCCTAGGTTGTTCTGTGCTGTATGTGCCATTTCACTCATGGTTTTCTGCATCTGGTGTAGTCTATGTTCAGAGTACTGCTGGATATGTTAATATTGCTTCATACCATGTTTATGTGAGTCACTATTTTTATGTAATCACCCTGTCAATGTCATATTGGGAATATAGAATGAGTTTGAAAATATTATGGACATTTTAAACACCATAATATTATGAGTCTTATGGACACATGTCTTGCCTGGCTAGTGGGGTTGATGGCCTCCTGGAACACTGACAGGAGCTAAGAATCTAGTTTTAACAAGCGACTAGCTTAGTTATTTTGATCCAGCACTCAAAACTTTGATATGTAAAATTATGAATGTTTTTTAAGAATGCTTTTCTGTTAACCCTTTCACACAGATGCCAGATCTAGCCAATTTAGGGGGTGTTCTATTTAAGGCTTTATAAGTCCAGGTGTGAGCATCACAGAGACTTGGAAGATGGCTTAAAAGAGGCAAGACACTTAGTTTATATTCATAATTTAGGTTGAAATAAAGTGCCAGAAATGCAATTATCTTGGCAAAAATGCAAAAATTAAGTTTTTTTTTTTTAGTTTGCAATGATATACTGAGATCCATAAATGTAAAACTATAAATGTTTTGGATCACACACTCCTTGACAACTAGTGTGCAATCTGAGAGTGATATGCAGAGGTACTAAAGATCAATGAAGCAAAATGTAAACTGTGTACCCTGGTGTCCTTTAGTGTATCCAAATCTATTCAAAATGTTTAAATTGTTCATTGCTATGAGTCATAACATAATCATATATATCACTACAAATAGACTGTTTTGACACATGGAACTCACTTTTGCATTTTCAAAAGGGAACTACAATCTCTTCATCAGTATCAGGTTCTAAGATATCTATGAGTTCAAAAACCTATCCAAAACCTTTGCAAAAATGAATTAAATGCTGTTTGTCTATTATAAAGCATATAATTTTGCCCCTTATAATGGTTTAAGATGTAAATACCTACCCCACTGTCTAACTGCATGTTTTTCTCCAACGGAATGTTCAAGACAATAAATGATCACTGAATCTTGAAAGGGATATCCGTAAGTGTGAAACTAAAGGTACAACTCTATATTTGGTTGAATTACATGGTATAATTACACAAGAATTCCTCTTGTTTTTTTGCTATTCACTAAGCAGCATTTTTCACCACTGTATTGGCATTCCTTTGGGCTGTTGTTGGGTTTATCTCATTGCTATGACTGAATGCTAATTTATGGTGGTGAAAGAATATTTTTATGAACTCCCAGATAGATGCTATTGTCCAATGTGTCAAGCTTAGGTCACAATTGCAGATGAGACTGGGGTGGTAGTGCCTGTTAAATGGACAAATTACACAACACTGGTGGTACATAAAAACTCTGTATTTGATGTAGCTGCCATGCATCATCTGCTAATAAAGTTAGAATACAAATTGTTGTTTCTACCCATAGTTCAATTGTAGGAGTACTGATTGTCTGAATTAACCAATCTCAGAACAACGGTTTCCTGGCCACTAGGGGGCTTACGCAAAGGGGTTAGTAAAGTGTTCAAAGAGAAGTAATGTTTGTAGGGGTTCATGAAAAGTGGCTGAATACGGGTGCACACGTGTAAACAGTTTTGGAAACCCTGCTGTAGGGCGATGCAGTATGATTCCACACTAGAGGGAGCTCTGAATTTTGTCATGGCTGGGCTGTGGAACTCACTGTTCTCTCATGGCTACTTGCTGCAGCATAGCAGAGCCACTGTTAGTCTTCCAGTTCCCAGAGATGGAGGTTCTCCTGAGAGAGAAAGAAAATCAGATATACACTTATAATCTAACAGCTTTACAACAGGAGAATGATACACACTTTTACAGAAAGCTTTCTAGCCAATTTAGCCAGGCTATCTCCAGGTAAAACCGGAGGTATACTGAGGTTAACCTAGTCTATACATGTCAAAACATCTCTCAACCTAGATTTGTACCAATGTAAATGTCTAGATTCCGAAAAGGCAGAGTTATGCACTGATACTGCCAGATATGAAGCCTAGCAGGAGACTTCAAAGACAAAAAAAATGTTTTGCCAGAAAACATTCAGATTGCAGGAGGAAAATTTACAAGCATTGTAAGCACAAAACGCACCACATATGGTCTTTTTTTTACTGCTACAGTACAGTGGCTACAGTACAATACAGATCCTGACAGGCTTTGATCAACCACTACTACCAAGTATTCTGTCAGGACCACTGTCATCAAAGTAGATCTTTATTGACAATAAGGCAATACAGTTATGTTTGGCGGTATGGCTTTGTTCTGGAGCTCTCCCGCCAACCACGCAGCCCGCGTGGATAAGGCCGGGAGGCCAGCAGACAAACCCCCTTAGAGGGGTACACACAGAACAGATCCAGCAGCAAAGCAAGTTCTTAACACATAGGGATGGAGCAATGCAATTTCTTAACACATAGGAATGGAGAAATGCAAATTCTTGACACATAGGGATGGAGCTGGGGTGGTGGAGGGGATTTACAAAGCAACGTGCAGCAGCTTGCATGCAGGAGGAACAGCCGAATGAGTAGAGGGAGGCTGTTTAAGTAGACCGCCCTGGTAAGTGAATGTACTGTGATAGGCGAACATCACTCAGCTGAGCCATCAGCTGATTCAGCCGGAGCGCTTGACTCTCGTGGCCTGCTAGAACTACGCGATGCTTCATTTTTTCAAATTGAACACATTCCAATTTTGTTCCTCCCATAAAATAATCCTGCCTAATATTTTTATTTCCCACATGCAGAACTTTACATTTGGCTATATTGCATTTCATTTGCCAGGTTTCCACCCACAAATGGATTTGGTTTAAAACTTCCTGGATTCCATTTAGTAGATGCCAAACTATTAGCTGGGCCTCCTAGTTTTGTATCATCTGCAAATTTGACTAATGTACTTTCTATGTCCCTGTCAAGGTCATTGATATAAATGAGGAAGAGCTGTGGTCTCAGCATCGATCCTTGTGGGACTCCACTTCCCACAGTACCCTGCTCAGATAATATCCCTCCTACTACTTCTCTTTGTGTTCTACCCAGTAGCCAGTTCAGAATCCACTCTGAAATACATCCTCCAATTACTTCCTTATTTTTGCTAATAAGTCTCTCATGTGGTACCTCATAAATGCTTTTTGCATTTTATGTATATAATAAAGCCTTGTTATAGTTAAAACAATTGGTAGCTTCTTCAAAGAATACCAAAAGGTGGTGAGGCATGACTTTCCCTTTTAAAAACCATCTTGAAATGTTGTTATTTTCAAGAAACACTTCTAACTAGTCTCTAATGATAGATTCTAGCATCTCACATGTGATGCCAGTTAAACTGACAGGCTTGTAGTTTCCTGGATCATTATGGTCCTCTTTCTTATATTGGTATTATATTACCTTGCTTTCAGTCCTTGAATGTTTCTCTAGTATCTAAAGAATCTCTAAAGAAATTTCCTCACTTTCCCAATTAATAGCGGGGTAACTGAGGTCACCCATAATAATAGTCTCACCTTCATGACAAGCATGTTTTATGTTTCCAAAGAGCATTGAGTTCACACCACTGTCTGAAGCTGGTGACACATGCCTACCATAAGGCCCTTTTCCTGTTACCCTATGAGCATAATACAAATATCCTCACTAGACATGAGCTAGTCAATTTCAAGAATTTCCTGCACTTTAAAATGTTCTTTTACATAGAGAGCTACATGCCCACCTCTCTTAACAAGTTCCTACCACACTATATTATATTAATCTCCATCATCCTCCCTCAGCCATGTCTCTGTAATCCCAACTACAATGTAGCCCTCACTATTCATAGCATCCTCAAGTTTCAAAAATGTATTTTTATATTTCCAGCATTTAAACAGAGACGTTTCAGATTATTATTTCTACACATGTTAACTCTTAACAGCTTTACAGCAGGAGAACGGTGATTTGGAGGTTGACTTTGATTGTAGATCGACCACATAGTTGTAAATTATACAAGTGACATGAACACATACATGTGACAAAAACACATACATGTATAATATAAATACGTACATATAAGCTTTGTAGTCACTGCCTATCTTCTGAACTCTGATGTCGTACTTTGAGTCGATGAAGGGCTCAGTGGTGGTGTAGGTGTGTGTGAGAGCGACGACACTGGCCATGTCCTGAAAGTCATTGTGTGTGTTCACCTTCACCTGGGGATGGGCAGGGAGAACAGGCACGAAGAGCATGTGTGTCAGCTGAAGGCAAGAAAAATTGAGAAATAATAATAATAATAATAATAATAATAATAATGATAATAATATATTTTTAAATGATATAAAAAGAACTCATCACACACAGCTGTACAACATCTGCAGAATCCGCCCCTTTCTCACCACCTACTCAACCCAGCTCCTGGTCCAAGCAATAGTTCTATCCCGCCTGGACTACTGCAACTCTCTTCTGGCTGGACTACCGGCATCTGCCACCAGACCCCTGCAACTCATTCAGAATGCTGCGGCTCATCTGGTCTTCAACCTCCCCAGACACTCCCACGTAACTCCCCTGCTCACTACCCTCCACTGGCTGCCTGTTATAGCTCGCATCAAATTTAAAACATTGGTCCTAGCATACCAGGCAGTCAAGTGATCAGCCCCAGCATACCTCCACAAGATATTCAAACCCTACATGCCAGCCAGATCCCTCCGTTCTGCTACCTCAGGACGCCTAGCACCTCCCCCTCTTCGCACCTGCACTTCCAGAACACGTCTCCTGTCTGTTCTGCCCCACGATGGTGGAATGACCTTCCTGTGGAGGTCAGAACAGCTGAGACACTGACCCATTTCAAACGACGACTGAAGACTCACCTCTTCAGGCTGCACCTCTCCCCATCCCTCCCTTCCTCCCTGTAAATGACTGAACTTAGGGTTGTAACTAGGCAGCTGTTTCGTAGGTGACTTAGGTGCATTAACTGTCTTAACGACTACTTGTATTTTTTCCATAGATTGCGTTGTTGCCGTTCTCGTTGTTAGTGTTAATCAGTTTAACCATCAGGGTCCAAGTTGAACTATGCGGTTGTTCCCTGCACTTGGACCGGTACTTCTCTCTAGGGGTTTCGTCATACTTGTTCCTGGTTATGGTTATACACTTTGTTGTACGTCGCTCTGGATAAGAGCGTCTGCCAAATGCCTGTAATGTAATGTAATGTAATAATAGCCTAATGGTTACATACGTTAGTACTTCAACCTCAGTTTTCTCAGTCTCACCATTTTTCTGTCTCAGTGTTTCTCAGTCTCAGTGTTTCTCAGTCTCAGTGTTTCTCAGTCTCAGTGTTTCTCAGTCTCACCGTTTCTCAGCCTCTCACCTTCCCTTTCCCAGAGTATGCCTGTCCGATCTTCAGTACCACCGGGAGCGTGGGCGCTGTCACCTACAGGATCAGGAACAGATCAAGGTGAGTTCATCCTCATGGACCCCTGCTTTGTCTGTATACACAACTACTCATCATTTCAGTGCTTCAGGAAGTGTCCTGCATAAATCTAATTCACCATAATTACCCCTGGGTCTGTCCCCCTTATAATTTGTGATTGTGAAAGGGTGAGATTATGGAACTCTTACCATCTCTTTATAATTAGGGTAGAATGTTTGTTCAATCAGTGGAAAGTTCTCAGGCCCCAGTTTCTTCAGCTGGGCAAACTGGCAAAACATACAGGAACCAGTCAGCTATGTCACAGTAGTACTTTGGAACAGTCATACTTTTCTGACTCCACAAAAGCACATTATAGTAGAGTTACAGCAGTGCATTACAGTAACACAGTTACAGCAGTACATTACAGTAGCAGAGTTACAACAGTGCATTACAGTAGCAGAGCTACAGCAGTGCATTACAGCAGCAGAGTTACAACAGTGCATTACAGTAGCAGAGTTACAGCAGTGCATTACAGTAGCAGAGTTACAACAGTGCATTACAGTAGCAGAGTTACAGCACTGCATTACAGTAACACAGTTACAGCAGTGCATTACAGTAGCAGAGTTACAGCAGTGCATTACAGTAGCAGAGTTAAAACAGTGCATTACAGTAACAGAGCTACAGCGGTGCATTACAGTAGCAGAGTTACAGCAGTTACTGTACTGTACTGTGCAGTTGTAAATATAGTTTCAAATTATACTGATATGAATGAGTGTTAGTTAAATCTGATAAATTGCTTGAGAGAGCATGAAAAATAGCTTAATTTTGGTCTTATTCAATCAGTTATGATATAGGATATTGATCAGTGCTTTATAGTGTGTTGGACAGGGTCAGCCTACCGCCCAGGGTCTGTCACAGAGGTTGTAGATGGACTTGAGAGAGTTGATGCTCGGGATGCCAGCGTATTGCAGACCGATGATCAGGTTACGAAAATCTTCATTTTTTGTCATACTGAAGGCGTGTTGTCGTACCAAAACAAAGTCTGGCTTGAACGATCTGTCAGAGGTTGAAAACACAAACCCATATTAGTACTTTCAGATATCATGACAAATAGGACTGCAATATTGTGGTGATACTGTGTTTTAGCTCATCTCACAAAAAAGGCCCCAATTAAAGGTATGTGTAGTTTAGGCATGAAGATTAAAGCACAAACAATGGAGCATGGCAATGTTTTTTAAAATGTTTATCTTCCAAATGTACAACTCCTGCCGTTTTTGCACACAGGTGCATACAGGAGATCTCTCGGTCTGTGAGCCAGCTTACAGGTGAGGCCTGACATGCATTGATGTTCAGTGGTTTATACCTGGCCACTTTGGTCCCATTCCGGAAAACCTGCAAGTCCACACGACCAGTGGTGTGCGACACTATGGTGATCTCTGAGAACATCGCCTGAAACACATCCCACAAAAAGAGCATATACAACAAACATTAAACATTACAATGCAACAAATAACTGTTACTGAACAGAGTAAGAGGGAGAGAGAGAGAGAGAGAGAGAGAGAGAGAGACAGCGAGAGAGAAAGAGAGAGAGAGACAGAGAGACAAAGCGAGAGAGAAAGAGAGAGAGAGAGAGACAGAGCGAGAGAGAGAGAGACAGAGAGACAGAGCAAGAGAGAGAGAGACAGAGAGACAGAGTGAGAGAAAGAGAGAGACAGAGAGAGAGAGAGAGAGAGAGAGACAGAGAGAGACAGAGAGAGAGAGAGAGAGAGAGAGAGAGACAGAGAGAGAGAGAGAGACAGAGCGAGAGAGAGAGAGAGAGAGAGAGAGACAGAGAGAGACAGAGAGAGAGAGAGAGAGACAGAGCGAGAGAGAGAGACAGAGAGAGACAGAGAGACAGAGTGAGAGAGAGAGAGAGACAGAGAGAGACAGAGAGAGAGAGAGAGACATTGATTGATTGATTAGAGGCAGGATTTATGCAGTCCTCAGCAGGATGTACACTGTTCTTCTAGAGTTCTTCACCCAACCAAGACTGAAAATTACTATATCAGAGGACCGGAGTAAGACATGGCTAAACCTTCACTGTGCTCAATATTATTGAACTTCTACATTAATGAATGCCCCACAATGTCGCAGTGATCTGTAGCCTGTGGTCTCATATGAGAGAGTAAGGGAGAGATCTGCAGATGGCCTGGTTCTGCGCTCATTAAACAGGACCCGCAGCAGAACCTACCGAGTCAACATGTTTATTGTGAAGTCAGTAAAATGCCATCAAGGTGCTCAGATGAAAACCTGGCTACACTTGGTTGAAAAGTGAAAGTTTTGTAGCCGACTATGATGTAGCCAGGTTTTATTCAGGTAAAACCTGAGTTATGCTGAGGTTAACCTTGTCAGTTTATGTCAAAACATCTCTTAACCTGGATTTCTACCCATCTACATGGTTCGATTTCACCTTTCGCTCACTGGATAGGTTAGTGGACTGGTTCTGCCTGAAATAAACATTGGCAGGAGACTTCAAAGAAAAAAATGTAAAACATTTCCTAGAAAACATCCAGATTCCAAGGGGTTAAGACATAAACTTAAAAATACACAACACTTCGAACATAAAACATATCTGAGTTCAACAGAAAGCTTCTTATATTATACATATCCGAGTTCACCTGGAAGCTTCTTATATTACACATATCTGAGTTCAACAGGAAGCTTCTTATATTACACATATCTGAGTTCAACAGGAAGCATCTTATATTACACATATCTGAGTTCAACAGGAAGCTTCTTGTATTACACATATCCGAGTTCACCTGGAAGCTTTTTATATTACACATATCTGAGTTAAACAGGAAGCTTCTTATATTACACATATCTGAGTTCAACAGGAAGCTCCTTATATTACACATATCTGAGTTCAACAGGAAAGCTTCTTATATTACACATATCTGAGTTCAACAGGAAGCTGTGCGTGTGTGTGTGTGTCTGTGTGTGTGTGCGTGGGTCCTTGGATGTGTGTGCGTACGTGTGCATGTATGTGTGTGTGTGTGTGTGCGTGTGTGTGTGCATATATGTGTGCTTGTCTGTGTGTCTGCTGTGTGTGCGTGTGTGTGTTTGTGTGTATGTGTGAGTGTGTAGGTGTGTGTGTGTGTGCATGTGTTTGTGTCCGTGTGTGCGTGCATCCTTGAATGTGTGTTTGTGCGTGTGTGTGTGTGTGCATGTGTGTGCATGCTTGGATGTGTGTGTGTGCCTGTGTGGTGAGCCTGTGTGTGTTGTGTGTGTGTGTGTGTTTGTGTGCTTGTGCGTATGCGTGTGTGTGTGTGTGCCTGTGTGGCGAGCCTGTGTGTGTTGTGTGTGTGTGTGTGTGTTTGTGTGCTTATGCGTATGCGTGTGTGTGTGTGTGTCTGTCATACAGATTTACCTGTTCCACTCTAATGTCATAGTCTCCTTGTTTTTTCCCTCTGAACACTTTGGACCTAAAGACAAGGACACAGTGCTCATGTTACACACACAATACATATGGAAAATCATGTTTCTAATCAAGGACGTGCACAAGGCGGGGCTAAAGTTGCCCGAGCAACAGCCCATTTGCCCTCTTTGGCTGAGCTGCCCCTCTGGAGGAAAAAAATAAAATAAAAATAATAATAATTGTTTTATTTTTGCTGTCGTGGCTGCATGAATACGAGTAGCCCATAATTGGTAAAGTTAGACCAAATTAAATCGCCATATCATCCAAACTTTTATTACTTTTTGATATGCCTCCGTGGGACACAGAGATGGGGCGGCCCAGAGCCGTAAAAAAATAAAAATAGAAATGTGACGCAAAGCGATGCCCTGTCATGTGACACTGTAGCATCCAAACTTGATATTGTTGACGCTGTGTGCGGGCTAACATTAGCTTAAAAGAAGTTAAGGTCCACTTTAGCTTGCAATATGAAATAAGCTAACGTTAGCTTCTTTCATATCGCAAGCTAATGTGGATGTTGGCTTCTTTCTGGCTTGTGACATGAGCTGCTAGCTATGTTCTTGAACATGCTTCATTCAGGTTGTGATGAATTTTCAACCAACAAGCAGATGTAGCTGATAGAAGTCGCCTTATTTTTCATTATGAGATGGTAACTTGTAATGTTCAAATTGGTTAAAATGTAATGTATGTTTTTTTTAATGTAATGTTAATTTTGGGTGCTTACAGTAGGCAATGCCTTCCAAAAAGAAGAGACTTCAACAGAGAGAGAGAGCTGCGGGAGGCAGCTAAGGGGAACGCAACTTTGTAGAGCTGGATTCAGACAACCAGCAGGCCAGCAGGTGAAGCATTATGACAGAAATATCAAGCAACCATTTCCTACATAATTAATTTAATGTGAAGTAGGCCTGTTTTCTCAGAAGCATTTTTTAAAGTTGGAAGTAGGCTAATAACTAACTAAAAACAAATATTTAAATCAATGATAAATACACAGTATATTATATCTGTGCATAGTATTGTGAATGAGTTTCATCTTTAACATAATGTTAAAGAGAGTGCTTTTCTGTAGGGAGCTAACCCCAAAAGCTCCAGTTCAGAGAGTGTTGGAGAGCCTGGTGATCAAGTAAAATACTTCTAATAGCTATTGTGAAATATGGGATGGTAAGGCCAGAAAATTTGTTCATGAAATCCTATATGACACTTTGTAATTGTTCTGTATTCTAGTACATATTTTTACATAAAAAACTAGATATAGCCTACTCCAGTCTAATTACTGGGCTTCACCAGGAATCATTGAGTCAAGCCACTGTCAGCATCATGTCCATGAAAATTATGCTGGCTACACTAAAGTGTTCAGTTGTCTTAGTGCATTTTTTGCAGTGAGAGATGAAAGTTGACGATTCAGTCGAACATTCAGAATTGAAATAATTAGAATTGTTGAACCGGCAAAGTATATAGGTACTTGCTATTTTAAATAGTAGCTTCTTCTGTCTATAACAAGTAATTAAATGAAGGACTGTTGTGCCATGTTGAAACGGTGTGATCACCATACAGGTACATGTCTTTTACAATCAAATTTATAGATGGCAGTGTTAAGTTCAAGACGCAAAATCATATTGCTGCTTAAACTAGTTTACAAGAAACTATATCTGCAATAATGTGTTAACTTACACTAACGGTGTGCAGTTTTTTAAAAACAATTTACAAATTTAAAATTGATTTATGGTTAGTTAAATGACCATATTTTACACCATTCAGGTACATGCTGATGGGTGACACCTAAAATCGGGGAGGGGGGGGGGGGGTTGCCCTTTTTTCAGGTTAGAGTAACAGCCCCTCAAAATGTCTGTGCACGTCCCTGTTTCTAATGTTAGTCACAAGAGTAAAAGGGGTTATAAGCCCTCTCCTCCTGGCATATCATCAAAGATTCACTATGCAACTTTTCACTCAACATCCACCCCCAAGAAATCCCTGCATTTATAGTTTGTACTCTGTGACTTAACACTTTTTTAGTAATGTTCAGGAATTCCTGTATGTGGGCACATGTGGTGGCATGCTAAGTGCAGAGTTCTGATTGAAATTGCAGGTTTCCCCAGTGATTGTACCCCTCCCCCCCCAAACTGCAATCTCATCCACCCCCCCCCCCCCCTCCCCCACCAGTCCATGATTGCAACCTCCTCCATTGCAATCTGGTAAATTTCCCAGGTATACCTATGTGGTGGCACTACAGTATGTGGGTGTGTGGGTGTGTGTGTGTGTCTCAGTGTCTCATTGTGTATGTGTGGATACATGTGTGTAGTTATCTGTAGGTGAGTGTGGCCATCTGTGGATGTTTGAGTATGTGTTTGTAACATAATTATATAAATGAAAAGCCTATAGTTAAGGAAATATGCAAGTATACAATCTAATTACAGTTAACTGATTTTTATTAAAGAGATAAAATAAGTGAGAGAATGTGCTGACCAGTGAATGATGTGAGGGCTGGATTGGGGCTTGGAAATGAATGATAATGAACACATAGGCAGACAGTGCAGACTGAGCAGGGTTTCAGACAGAGTGTCCTAGAGGTCTAAAGGAAAGCGTTTTATTAATTGCGAGATGAAGAAAGGCCAGAAGAAAGGGTGATGTGCCATTATACCACACAAAGGACTTTGAGTGAGAGAAGCTGTCTATGCTCCATCCATTCATTCCTTAGGTTAGACCAGTGTGTGTGTGTATGTGTGCATGTGGGTGTGCATATTTGTGCACGCGTGTGTGTGGGTGCACATGCATGTGTATGTGTTCCAGGGTTTGTATGTTTGTGTGTCCGTGTGTGTGTCCAAGTATGGTTGTGTGTGTGTTTGTGTGTGTAGTTGTGTGTGTATGTGTGTGTGTGTGTGTGTGTGTGTGTGAAGCCCCGGCTGGTGAAAGGAGAGGGTGAGATATTGAGGCTGCTTCTACAAAGTGCAGAATCCTTCCTACAGTATCTGTGCTTCCATTATTTTTAATGATTTACTCATACAAGACATGGGAATAATCTCATCATCACTCAAACACAATGAACTGGCTCATTAGATCAGTAGTTGTGGTTTGCATGAAGATTTCTGCATGGCTGCTATGGCAACCTAAAGAGAGAGTAAAGAAGAAGCAAGATTATCTGCAGTGAAAAGGCATGAGGCCCTGTTTAGTACTCACTGTGCTTGTGAGATTGTTTAGTGCACAGCGCACATATGAGACTGTTTAGTGCACAATGCACATATGAGACTGTTTAGTGCACAGCGCACACATGAGACTGTTTAGTGCACAGCGCACACATGAGACTGTTTAATGCACAGCGCACATATGAGACTGTTTAATGCACAGCGCACATATGAGACTGTTTAATGCACAGCGCACATATGAGACTGTTTAATGCACAGCGCACATATGAGACTGTTTAATGCACAGCGCACATATGAGACTGTTTAGTGCACAGCGCACATATGAGACTGTTTAGTGCACAGCGCACATATGAGACTGTTTAGTGCACAGCGCACATATGAGACTGTTTAGTGCACAGCACACACGAGACTGTTTAGTTCACAATGCACATATGAGACTGTTTAGTTCACAATGCACATATGAGACTGTTTAGTTCACAATGCACATATGAGACTGTTTAGTGCACAGCGCATATGAGACTGTTTAGTGCACAGCGCACATATGAGACTGTGCTTGCTGTACAGTTATCTCCCCTGACTACACCGCAGCCACCACCCCACTTAAGCTTTCATCTTTGGCAACATGTCTGAAAGGGCCTCTGCAGCAGAGACAGCAGTCTGCATACATGCCTGATTACCATCAATAGTAGAGGAAGGAAACCTCTCCTATGTTTATTTGAATATCTTTACATTTATTTAATTGTTAACATTTTTACCATTTTCATCACAAAGGTCATAACATTTCTGCTACAGGATGATAATTAGGTAAGATAGAAATGAGTGTGTATAAGCTGGTGTGCCTTTTCTTGTGGGAACTACATATATCTGGCACAAATACTACAGAACCCATGAGCATAGAAAAAATTGAGATGCATATCAGCAGAGCTGAACGTAATGAACAAATGAGGCTTATATGTTATTGAATAAGACTGCTGGATTCTTCCAATACAATATGGTGTGAATTAGTGAGTGCTTCTTCAGTCCATAGGTTGCCGAAGAAACAGTTTTTGTCCAGACTCATGATAGAAAGCAAAAATGAGATTGATACAAGAGATGGGAGAGCACTGTTACCACGGCTGGATTTCTGTGCCTGTCCGTAAGAGAGCACTGTGTGAGCCTGAGGGTTAAGCACACATAAAACAAACAGGGTCCCAGTTGTGAGGGCTGTCTCAAACCTTACAAATGCTCAGTGTCAATGTCCAGGCACAACGGTTTTCACACGGATTGTGAAATTGATTAATCATTCAGTATGCGCAGGTTGCTCAGAGCAGTTTATTAGGGATATAAAAAGCAGCACCTTCTCCAGATCGAGAGGGTGCCCATGATGGCTGAAACAGAACAGTGCCGCCCTGGCTGCTTCTGCTTTGATCCATTTGGAGCTGCATCCTCTGATGGTGAGGCACCATCTGCTTTTTTCTCACGTGCCTTCAAAATGAAGGATCTGTGCAACAGAGCTGGGGGGAAGGGGGAGGGGGGAGGGGGGAGGGGGCGATGCAGTACCTCATCAGCGCATCTTTCACCTCTGAATCTCGGCAGATTTTACAAGCTACACCTACAGCAAAGGAAAATGTGTTTTTTTGATCAGATTAGACGACATGTTACAACGTCTGCTTCGGTTTATGAGAGCCACTGGGCTGCTGTCCATGGTGCTGCAGCCCCTCTCCCCAACTCCCTGCTCTGAGCAACCATGATTACAGAGCAAGCACTACCGTGCTTCTTAGAGGAAGAGGGAGAGAGGGGGAGAGGGAGGGGGAGAGGGAGAGAGGGGGGAGAGGGAGGGGGGGAGAAGAGAACACCGCCATGTTTCGTGGTGTGAGCAGCTCGAGCGGAGGTACAGAGCACAGTAAGCTGAACCTTTAGAGGCTGCAGCTTTCACTCACCAGTCCTGCTGCGGCTCATCGATGACCAGCACAATCCTCACCTTCCTGGGCTGCATTATGGGGGCTTGCTTCTGCCCTGTTAATGTAGCCACCGGTTTCTCCGATTTGGCCACCGGTTTCTCCGATGAAACCACCGATTTCTCTGATTTGGCCACCGGTTTCTCCGATGAGACCACTGGTTTCTCTGATTTGGCCAGCGGTTTCTCCGGTGAGACCACCGGTTTCCCCGATGAGACCACCGTTTTCTCTGATTTGGCCCCTGGTTTCTCCGAACAGGCTATTGGTTTCTCTGACGTGACCAGTTTCTCTGGCGAGGCTGCCGGTTTCTCCGATGTGACCACCGGTTTCTCCGATGTGACCACCGGTTTCTCTGGCGAGGCTGCCGGTTTCTCTGTTGGTTCCCCTGCTTCTTGCACACCCCCCACCTGCTCGCTCAGGCTGGCGGACGCTGTGGCCACGGTCTGTTTGACCGCACTGGTGATGGAGCTGAAGAAGCCAGAGGACAGGGGGGGTGCAGGTTTCTGCTCCGGAGTGGGGGACGTGGTGGGGGCCGCCCCAGGGGGCGGGGGCTGGGGCTCTGGCCGCTGCAGGTCACTCAGGTACCCGTTGGGGAGGTTGGATATGAAGGTGCTGTCAGAGAGCCGTCGTCTGAGGAAGTTCATGGCTGCAGCTGGCTGGGTGGATAGGGCTGCTCTGTGCAGTCAGCAGAGGATGGGTTCTGGCGATGGGTAGCGCGTTGTGATGTGGTCCGGAGGAGAAGCAGTCAGGCTTACTCAGGATCGGAGCTCAGTGCTCTACACAGCTGCAGTCTCGTGATCTTCCTTCCCTCTTTCACTCACTCTCCCCTTCAGCTCGGCCTAGCCCCCACTCCACCCCCCCGTGCCTGCAGGAGACTCCTCTTCTCTCTCTTGCTGTCTCTGTCCCTCCCCTCTGTCCCTTACTCTCTCTGTGTCCCTCTCTCTCTCTCCCTCTCTCTCTGTCCCTGTCTCTCTCTCTCTCCCTCTCCCCTCCCCCTCTCTGCTCCTTTCTCTGTCACGCTGCAGTGTGTGTGTGAGGGGGGGGTTGGGGGGCGTGGTTTAATGAGCATGCGCCAAGCCCTAAACACGGCTCATCAGAACAGAGAGAAAATGGCAGGATTAGCACAGCACCCCTCAGGGACAGTCAAGCTGTTAACCCGTCCACACACACACGAGCACACACACACACACACACACGTGCATACACACACGACCGTACACAAGCATACACATACAAACACACACACACAATCGTGAGCGTGCACATGAGCACACAGACACATGACCGCGCACACACAAACACGAGCGTGCACAAACACACACACACACATGCACACGTTGGTGGGAGTAAACCATCTTGATTCTGACATCCTTGGACAACTGTTTAGAGGAACCCATGTTGTTAAAACCAGACAGAACAGCCACCACAGTCGGATACTTTAGAAGGCATTGAGTTTCTTCAGAATAAATAGTTCAGAATGGTCTCATGTTTAATGTTGTACCATTTAGAGTTCAGGTTTGCTTTTGATCACTTGGAGATTAATTGTAACAGACATTTAAACCAGGGGTGCCCATATTTTTGCACCCATATATATATATATATATATATATATATATATAGACACACACACAGTTGAAGTCTAAAGTTTACATACACCTTACCCAAATCCATTTAAACTCAGTTTTTCACAATTCCTGACATTTAATCCTAGTAAACATTCACTGTCTTAGGTCAGTTAGGATCACAACTTTATTTTAAGAATGTGAAATTTAAGAATAATAGTAGAGAGAATGATTTATTTCAGCTTTCATTTCCTTCATCACATTCCCATTGGGTCAGAAGTTTACATACACTCTGTTAGTATTTGGTAGCATTGCCTTTAAATTGTTTAACTTGGGTCAAACGTTCTTTTGCATGTTTCCCATGTTTTAGTTTGAGTCCATCCGGGAACCTGGATTTTAATCTTTTGATCCATTGTCTCTCTTTTATCTGTCTTTCTCTTTTGGTCTAGTTGGGGTTATGAGCTAGGCTTCTGACTAAGATTGATTTTATCCCATGTCTCATGAAGTGTTTAACGAGATGTGTGTTAGATTTGTTTTGGTGTCTGATATTATATCTGTGTGCATTGAGACGGGTTTTGATTGTGTTTACTGTTTCCCCCACATATTGTTTTGCATTTGATGCATGTAATTAAATAAACGCAGTCTTTCCAGTTTAAGGGGATATTTTGTGTTCTTTTGTAGTATTCTTTAGTCTTGTAGTTTTTTTATGTTGTTTTTAAATGGTTGTAGTTTTGGTTTTTTGTTTGGGGGGGCCAATTTGCTGCATACCAGTAGGTCCTTCAGGTTTTTGTTCCTTCTATATGCTGAGATTATTTTTAAACTTTCTTTTAGTTTGGTTTTGTTTAAGATCTGTTCCAGATTATTTTTTAGTATTCTGTGTGCTCTGGAAGTGTATTTGTAAAATGTTGTGTTTAGCGGAATATTATTTTTTTGTTCTGATTGTGTCTGTAGTATTTTGTTGCCAATCTTGTTTTATTGATTTTAGAAAGGATTTTGTGTAACCTCTTCTGTAGTGCTTGGAAAAGCGACTGGATAGCAGCTTGGCAGTCCGTATTTCTTGTGCAAATCCTTTTGAATCGGATTAATTGTGATTTTACAATCCCTTTGAAAGTGTGTTTTGGTGAAAGCTCCCTTTATGTAGAAGTGCATGTGTGTTCGTTGGTTTAAAAAATACTTTGACATCTAGTTTTTTAGTTCTATTAAAATTTGGACCCTTACGTACGTAGTTGTATCCAGGAAGTTGACTTCTGTGTTGTGTAATGTGTATTTGACCTTGATTGAGTTGTGGTGGGTATTCATGACCTCTGAATTGTTTAAATTGTAATTCCGTGTGTGGCCATGTGCCCCAAATATCGTCCAAATATCTGTAATAATGTGTAGGTGTGACGTCGCATTTAGGGAACAGAGTTTCTTCCCAGTCTGCCATGTAAATGTTTGCATAAGCCGGTGCAAATCTTTTGCCCATTGCTGTACCTTTTGTTTGTAAATAAAATTGACCATTAAATTCAAAGTCGTTTTTAGAAAGACTTAATTTTAGTAGTTCCAGTAGTGTATTGTCTGGTCTGTTTTCATTCTGGTATTTGTTGAAAGATTTTTTAATTGTTAGTAGTCCCTTGTCAGTTTCTATATTGGTGTAAAGATTGTTTATATCAATAGTAAATAACAAGGTTGAGGGTTGTATTGTGATATTTTTGATCTTATTTATAAAATCATATGTGTCTTTTAAATAACTAGCATGTTTTGTGGATAACGGGTTTAGCCAGAGATCCAAAAACTCTGCGATTCTATAGCTTTCGCTATTACAGTCAGATATTATTGGTCAGATACTCGGTGGTGTTTGGGGTGTTGGCCAGGTTTCTGGAGGTTTATGGATTTTTGGTAAGAGGTAGAAACGTCTGGAGCGTGGTGTGTCTTCCCCCTTAAGATATTGGGCCTGTTTTTGATTTATGAATCTCTTATGTGCTAGTTCGGCTATTTTTTTATGTATGAGGGGGATAGAATTCATGTATATTGGTTGATCCAATTTTTGATAGAACTCAGGGTCATTTAGTTGTCTAAGTGCCTTTGCTACATAGGCTGTTCGATCCATTATTACTGTGGCACTCCCTTTGTCCGCTGGTTTTATGATTATACTTGTATTGTTATTAGGGATTTTAAGGCAGTTGTTTCTGATTCTATAAAATTTGTTTTTTCTGGGTGGAGTGAAATGGATATATTTTCTATTGTTTTTTTGTCTGTTTCAATTAAGGTTTGTATGATTTTGGGTATTTGTTGGGGTAATGGTTCCCAAATTGAGGGAGGCATAAAAGGTGTTATTGTTGTTTCTTCTTTTGGTGATGGGGTAAAATATGCCGCTAATTTTAGTTTCCGGTGGTACTTTGTGATATCTGATAATAATTCAGTTTTTTTATTGTGTTATGGTTCCCTGCCCTTGTGCCCTAGTGGCTGCTTGTGGTGTTGTAACATTTGTTTTGATTGTCCTCCTAATAGGAAATTGGTGTCACCTGGAAGGGGTCCTACTTAAGGGGCCCTCTGGCTGATGCTCTCTCTCTCTCTCTCCATTCAGAGGACAACCTGCAGTCTGGCTACACTGCGCATTTATTTTCTTCTGTAGCATTCTTTAATTAAAAATATTTTTGAATTGTGACTATTTTGTGTGATCTTGTTTATGTTGCGACTGGCCAGGGGCCGATCATAACAAGGACGGAGTGTAGCACAGTGGGTAGGGAACTAGACTTGTAACCGAAAGGTCGCAGGTTAGATTCCCGGGTAGGACACTGCCGTTGTACCCTTGAGCAAGGTACTTAACCGAAATTGCTTCAGTATATATCCAGCTGTATAAATGGATACAATGTAAAATGCTATGTAAAAGTTGTGTAAGTCGCTCTGGATAAGAGCGTCTGCTAAATGCCTGTAATGTAATGTAATATAACAATTGTGATTTATTTGCCATGTAGGGAGAAACGAAAGACCTTTCTGTAGGATGTCCATTTGTGTTGCGGAAAGGGTGAAGTTATTTGAAAGGTTGACAACTGATGTGTGCCATATCTTTGAAGACTTGGGGTTCTTTTAGTCTTTTAGTTTAAATTGTTAAGCTAATGTGTTAGCATTGCCCTTCCTGTTTGTGGTGTCCAATGGATTCCATCATCTGTGGTATGGAATTCTGGATCCGGTAGTCTGGGGATGTGTTTTCCTGTTTGTTTGATTGTTTCAATAAGTGTTTTAATGTTGTTGTGGATGTCTAAGGGTAGTTTGTGGTTAAAATTTATTATCGGGATGTGTACTGTTGCATTGGGAAAGGTAGATTCCGCTGCCTCAAGCATTAGGTTTAGTTGTTTTTTTAGTCCTGGATTGTGTTGTGAGCGATTGTTTATGCCAAAGGAAAGGATTACTTTCAGTGTTTCTGCTTTGGTTGCTGTTTTATATTTGAGAAGGTGGTAGGCATGAGCTATCTGTGCTCCCAGGTAGCTGTCCATTTGTACTCTGTGATCCCAGATTTTGGGTATTTTACAGAGGTCAGAGTCTCCAAGAATCATAATTGGTTTTTTGGGTTTTAGATACCAATTGCGGTATTTGTCCCCCCTATGTTCATGTCTGCTAAGGCATCTTCTGTAGTTGGAGTCTTGCTGGATCCCTTAGGGTGATTGTTCCCTAGGGGTTGGTTTGTGGTGTTTTCTGTTTCTGGTTGTGTTGGTGTCTGCCCCGTGGGTTCCTTTGTGGAATTTCTTGGGCTGGTGGCTGTTGAGGGCATGTTTGTGTGGTGGTTTTGGGTTAGTGTTTGTTTCCACCATTTTTCCAGTTTTTTCTGTCAAGGTTTGTTCTTTGTGGTTTTTTCTACATTTGTATGGGACTGGAGAGTTGGACCTGGATGTTTGTGGGGGTTCATTCTTTGATTATATCTCGGCAGTGTATTCTTTTGGTTTGGGTGTGTTCCTCAAGATTTTTTGGTCTTGCTCCATGTTCCCTGGAAGTTCTCCTATTAGTTTTGTGACTATTTCCGTAGTCTCTTGTATAGTAGTTTCTTGAAGTCGTTTAAGGTTCCTTCTGGCCCATCTGATTGCCACCTGCCAGGCTGGTTTCCAAGTGTTTGTGGCTGTAATTTTGATGATTGTGCCTAGGTTTTGGATAGATTCCGTCCAGTGGTTTTCTAGAATGTTTAGGCTGTTGTCAAGCCATTTTCTAGCATTACCAAATGGTATGAGTTCTGTGGTTGCAGTTGGAATTGCTGCTTTGACACTTTTCTAGTTTTTCTGTTGTTCTTCTTAGATGTTCGGGTTCTTTGTTGTCTGAATTCTGTAACTTTGACAGATGGTGGTGTGCCTTTATGAATTGATGCATAACACGGATTCGTTTTTTGAACTCCTGATTTCCTTCTTCTGTCATTTTTGCAGTTTGTTGTTCCTTTTATCTGTAAGTATAAAGATATAGGAATGTTATCAATTCATTCTTTTCTTATATTTCCAGTTTGAATCCTAAGGAAGATGAGTGAGGGTGAGTATTTCCATCAGAAAATATTCTTTATATTTAACTTGACAGAAAACTTACCTCTTCCTTCCAGTGGTTATCCCCTGGATGATTAGTGCCCGACATACTACTATTTGTTTATATCACTAGAAGGTGACCAGTTATTGGTGTGATTTTTGTCCAATGTTCTTTAAAGATAAACGTTTGATTATTGGTTTAAAAATGTCGGTTTAAATAGGTTATTTTAATTATTGGTTTAATAGATAATTTATGGGATATCATCCTCGAGCCCTTGTGATTATAGAGAGTGTGCTACATCCGATGGCTGTGGCTGGGTTAGGGTGTAGAATATTACAATGGCTCCCCCCATCACAGTACAGAGACTGCGTGGTTGGTCGGGTTAGGGGTTAGGGTTAGGGCGTAGAATATTACAATGGCTCCCCCCATCACAGTACATAGACTGCGTGGTTGGTCGGGGGAGACCAAGGGCATGCACGGGCCTACGCCTGTCGAGCACAACTCAATCGTGGCTATAATCCGGGATGAAGGTTTGCTAATTTAACGGGAGTATGTTCTGGTGAGCAAAAGAGGAGTCTTTCACAGCGAGATTGCGCTGCTACTTTCCGTTGTCCCTGGACAACATACTCGACCAGTTCACATCCATGCTACCATGTACACGATTTTATGTTTTAACGAGAGGGTGATTATGGTGAGCACAATAGGAATCATGAGCCGCGAGATTGCGTTGGCCACGTTCCAGATGTCCAAATAGTTCCCCCAACGAACGCACAAGCCGGCGAAAGACTGATCGAACGAACGAGCGGCCGGGCGATTGCACGAACGCATGGTCAATCTGGCAACCAGACGAACGCTCTCAAAAGCTCGGACCGACGAACGAACGAACAGACAATCGAACAGCCGAGCAATCGAATGGAAGTAGGCGAACGGCCGAAAGCACAGACAACCGATCGACCGAACAGGCGGGCAATTTGACGGGTGAATGGCCGAACATGCGACCAGACAAACCGACTCAAAGACACGAACTGACGGACGAAAGGACGAACGGCAGACCGGACGGTAAGACACCCGACTGGACACTGCACTCCACCAGTCAACCTCTATGCTACCATAAATATTATGGTTTGATTAACCATTTAACGGGAGGATGAACATAGGGAGAGTAAAGAGAATGAGCAGCGAGATTGCGCTGGTCACGCTAGATGCCTGTCTGGGCATCATACTCACCCGTTCAACCTCCATGCTACAGCCTAAGTAGTTGGAGGGCGAGCGGGTGAAAATGTTTTTTCATTAACTTTGAAATAGATTTTCTAAACCGTTTATATTAATTTGCTAAATTACTGATAAATACTTCGTTAAATATCATGGTTTAATTATCCATTTAACGGGAGGATGAACATGGACAGAGTAAACAGCGAATGATCACCGCGAGATTGCGCTGGTCATTCTTAATGCCTGACTGGGCATTGTACTCACATGTTCAACTTCCATACTACAGTCTATGGAGTTGGAGGGCGAGCGGGTAGGGGGTTTGTTCTCTGTTAACTATTAAAAACGATTTTATTAGCATTAAATTATTGGTTTATTATATTATTTGTAAGTTTATTGTTTATAAAAAACTGTTAAATTCTATGGTTTAATTAATCATTAAACGGGAGGATGAGCATGAGCTGAGTAAACAGCAAATGATTACCGCGAGATTGCGCTGGTCATTCTCAATGCCTGACTGGGCATTGTACTCACATGTTCAATCTCCATACTACAATCTATGGAATTGGAGGGCGAGCGGGCAGGGGGTTTATTTTGACTATTCAAACGGTTTTTTAAGCTTAAATAATTGATTTGTTATATTATGTATAAGGTTAGGGTTAGGGTAAAGGTAAGGGTTAGGGCCAGGGTTGGAGTTAGGGTTAAGGTTAGGGTTATGGCTAGGGTTAGGGTTAGAGCAAGGGTTAGGGCCAGGGTTGGAGTTAGGGTTAAGGTTAGGGTTATGGTTAGGGTTAGAGCAAGGGTTAGGGCCAGGGTTGGAGTTAGGGTTAAGGTTAGGGTTATGGCTAGGGTTAGAGTTAGAGCAAGGGATAGGGCCAGGGTTGGAGTTAGGGTTATGGCTAGAGCAAGAGCAAGAGCAAGAGCAAGGGCTAGGGCTAGGGCTAGGGCTAGGGTTGGGGCTAGGGTTCGAGGAGTTAGGGTAAGAGATCCAGTTACTTATTATGGTTGTGTTAATGTTTGTTGATGTTAAGATAGTTTTTTTATGCAAAAACAAAAAAAAAAATTTTTTTAAAAGGAATTTAGGACACATCATCAGTAAGGTACCTCAGGTTCATCAGGTGTTTCGGCCTTTAAACCCTATACACCCTCCTCCGAGGCGGCCAGCCGGGGTTGATCAAATCCCGACTTGTGTCCCATGCCCAATTGTGTTAGGGTCCTAGATTTAGGCCAAGATATTTTTGGTTTCACTATTACAGATAATTTATTAGTCTTTTGTACTATTTCCTTAAATGTTTTTCATTAACTGTTAAGTTTAAGAATTTTGTTGTTTCCTATAAGAAAAAGTATTTTAAAATTCTTATCAAAAAGCTAAAAACAATTATTTTTTAGTTTCTATTCGAACTCGACAATTAAGGGGGATGAAAATTTTATTAATTTAAAAAGTCAAAATTGAATTTGGTTGGTCAGATTCGTGTGTGTAGTGCAAAATGGTCTGGTGTGTGGGTGGTGCTAGTCACTGATAGAAAATTGGGCACCATTTAAGGTCTGTGGCCCCAGACCACCACACCCTGTGTGCTGTCCAAGTGGACCCAGGGGGGCTGGATACTTACCTTGCTAGACCCAAGTGGTTTTTGTTAACACCGCTAGGTAGCCCAACCACCCGAGTCAAGCCTGAGAAGGGTCTACATCTTGGGGCCTGCTCCAGTCTCCCCCAGATCAGATACGAGCGATACGTACCAGTCTGGGTTAACCTAGAGATGGGGGCGATTAGGGAATTAAAACAAAACAATCAGTGGGTAAAGTGACAACGGTATGAACTGGGAATTATAATTGGGGCCCCGCCAGGAATAGGCTGTGGCTGCATAGCTACTAGGACAGGGATCGAGAGCCCATGCAGTCATGGGGGGGGGGACAACAATACCCACCTATCAAGAGCCAGCCGATGTAAAGTGGGGTCTCAGCTAATTGACAGGACCTCGTTGCTCTTACTAGCTGGAAGCGGGCCAGAGCATATTACTTCCCAACATATCTTTTTAGCCACTGCACACAATGATTGTTGAGGTGGACAAGATGTGGAAATTATTCTTTTGTGCTGAATTAAATGGCTGGGGTAAAAATGTAGTCTCCATGGGGCACCGGTAAGAATGCATTAAAAATTCTGTCTCTTCAATAAAGTTGAATACAACCTGCTTCCTTTGTCCTCAGAGATGGTATGTGTGTGTGGTTCTATAAACATACAAAACAATGACATTACATCAATCAAAAATGTACTATAATAATAATGCTCCATTACCAGAATTACTATTAACATACATAAAGGGAATTACATGCATGTCATTCACACATTTAATTAACAGTGAACTCCAATATTACACAAAAGCAATATGAAGCTCTGAAACTAACCAGTACAATGGATCACAATTATCAGCGAGTAACACTCTCAGTTTAAGATAATAAGAGTAACTGACAACAATGAATAAACGTAACGTATTTACGCGAACTTATATTCGAATCATTAGTCTAGAATAGAAGTAAACTCACATACTGATGCACGCACACGGGTCTCTGACTGACGCTGTGCAATACTTCACCGAGAACAGCAATATTTCTAATATTCAACAATGGATGCTGCAGATTCTGAACTTCGCTTCTCCTAACTTTTCCTGAACTGTGCATCTGATTGTGTCGTCGCTACTACTTCGCGTTTCAGGTAAGCGTATCTTTACTTAATTTGTTCCTGCTGTTGTTAGTTAGAGAACATAGTTGTGCGTTAGTTCAGATAGTCTCTCTTTAATTTGTCTCGGCTGTTGCCAGTTAGAGAACATAGTTGTGCGTTAGTTCAGATAATCGCTCGTTAATTTGTCTCAGTTGTTGCTAGTTAGAGAACATAATTGTGCGTTAGTTCAGATAATCGCTCTTTAATTTGTCTCAGTTGTTGTCAGTTAGAGAACATAATTGCGCTTTAGTTGAACAGTGTATGCAGTCACGTGATACTGCTAAATAGCCCTGTATTGTCTTGCTAATAGCAAGAATTTGAGAGGCGTACGCAGTCTGGTCGTCAGTTTGTCATGTGTTTAATCCTGATTCCCTTGTGTGCATTGCCTCGCTCCAGACGGGCCATCTACCGTAGGCGCAACATATCTAACCTGGTCTACCCACCCCTGTCCACATCTCAGGAACTCACTGTTGTGGGTGGACTATGGAACTGTCAGTCAGCTGTCCCGAAAGCTGACTTCATTACTGCCTTTTATGTCTATATGTGTGATATGTTGTTTTTATCTGCTGCTGTAACACCCAAATTTCCCCACCTGGGGATTAATAAAGTCTATCTTATCTTAGCCGAAACAAAGTCTCTTGACTTCCTGGCTCCCAGAGTAACCACAATTGCAGTAGGATAATTTTAACGGATTGTTAATTTTTCTTAATTGTGCATTTGTTGGTCTGAGGGATTACTTATCCTGACAAGAAAAGGCTGTAGATGCCATGACGAAAAAGCCAGATATTCACATAAAAATGAACAGTTTGTTAGAATTCCGGTATTGCATTTTAGCTTTGGAAACAACGTGCCAAACCGGACAGGATAGAGTTTGAAAAGCACTGGCCTGCAACATCAGTAGCAAGCAATCACTGCATTCTTAATTCAACATCAATCCCCACATTACCACTGAAACAAGCAGAGAAACACTTTGCAGGTTCATAAAGACAGAACATCGATTACAGCAGGGCGAAGCACGATTAAATCATTTTTTTTCTGCCAAAGTAATGTGCACTCTGAGGATCGACCCAGATCTGACACGTCAGGTGCTATCATAGAGAGAAAAAAAGCAAACTAACAGAAAAGTAAATCAGGAATGTTAAGTCTACCTTTAGTAAAAGGCTGGTTGGAAAAGAAAAAGCAAGCAGAGTAAAAGACCAGTACAAACAGTGAGCCTGAAGCTGATTTAGGTCATTTTCTTTTTTATTGTATATAAAAGTGAAGACAGCATTTTTAGCAGTAAGACTTCTGGTAGCGAGGGCGGGCTCCGGGT
Source organism: Anguilla rostrata (assembly GCF_018555375.3). Lineage (NCBI taxonomy): Eukaryota > Metazoa > Chordata > Actinopteri > Anguilliformes > Anguillidae > Anguilla > Anguilla rostrata. The sequence goes on along the minus strand of NC_057943.1, from coordinate 27,156 downwards.
CCAGCAAACTCGTTGGACCGGGAGCGGCGGGAGTCGGCCACCAACAAGGTCCCGCAATACCGGATCAGGATGTCTTCGATCTCCTTCTTAGAGGTTTCAACCACATCTGGAAACAGACGACAGCAAGTCAGCAAACCAGCTGTAACCAGGGAGCCCCATCTCCTGACTCTGTAACCAGGGAAGCCCATCTCCTAACTGTCAAACCACGGAAGCCCATCTCCTGACTGTCAACCAGGGAGGCCCATCTCCTGACTGTCAAACCAGGGAGGCCCATCTCCTGACCGTCAAACCAGGGAGGTATCAGGCAACATTCCATGCCTCTTGTGTAAACCTTCAGCATGAAAATATTGAAGTATTTTAAAGGCCGAGCAATAGAAATTTTCTCTTTGAAGCTCTCACAGGCATAAGCGAACATGAAAAACACAGACAGATACAGAATGACAAAAAATGAGAAAATGTGAGGGCGGCTCACATTTCTGGTAGCGTGCCACAAGAGATCTGGAGACGGCCTGGCGGATTGCTGCAGAGAGAGAGAGAGAGAGAGAGAGAGAGAGAGAGAGTGGAAATTGTGATCTCAGGGGTCACATCTCTCCTGCATCCTGTCAACAATCAGGCTGTTAACAATCATTCTGATTATCAACACATTCTATAAAGCAATAACTGTGACAGACACCTACAATACAATATAAAGCTTGCAACACCCACACCCTGGACCACATTGACAAAGTTCTCCTAGGCGGCAAGATTCTTCTTTAAAATGGTGCATATGACATGTTGCTTCAGTGAAATTGTAGCTGTGTGCAACAGACTCCTTCTGAATGCGTGCATTACTGGAAAGTACACAGACTGTCACGCTCTCACGCCGACCTCCCTGACAGTCTGTCTTTATTGGACACCGAATAAATAAAATAACAGATGCCATGAAAAGTCTCGTTAGCGTTATGTCTGTATTACTTAGGTGAACACATCTTACACATCCATGATACTTTTGGCGTAGCAAATAACGTTAGGTAGCTACCTAGTAAGTGTTATGCATAAGAGTGGCTAACAACAAGACTAAGGTGGTCATAAAATTTTTCCCGACCGTGAAGAACGCCTTACTCGTTTACATTTTGAATAGATGTGGCTAGACTGGCTAAATCTATCGTGGTTTCCGTGGCAGCACTGTCGACACAAGCAATATCGGAAGGGAATTTTGTTTTGACTATGTAGTTAAGCAAAAACTTGAACGACAGCTAAGGCTGATGTATAACGGCGGTTAAGAAAGCATGTTACAATGTTGTAGGTAGAGAATTAACAGTAGATGAAGCACACAGCATTACGCAACGTTAGACAGATAGTTAATGTTAGCGACCATGTACAACGGAGGCTAGTATTTGAGGTTAATTAGCATTAGCTAGTGAGTCAGTTAAGAGTTGTTTTCTTACCTTGGTAGTTGCAAATATACACATGGCATATAATTAATAGCCTTTCTCCAATTTGCCGGTTGAGTCTTTAGTCGTTGTGAAAATCCTATGAACGCGAGTGATGTTTATCTTTGGGAGCTCCTATTGACAGCGGGTGTAGAAGGTCGCCATTGCTAAACCGGGAACAATCGAGCAGTACTAATTACGGGAGCTAGCCTGGAGCTATGAGGCTAAGGGCACGTCATCCTTGAGAGGCTAAGGGCACGTCATCCTTGATCATCCTTGATATCTTTGCCAAGCAAGCATTGTAATCGGTGGCACGGTGGCGCAGTGGGTAGCGCTGTCGCCTCACAGTACGAAGGTCGTGATATCGAATCTCGGCTCTGTGCGGAGTTTGCATGTTCTCCCCGTGTCCACCTGGGTTTCCTCCGGGTACCCCATCCCAAAGACATGCAGACAGGTTAATCGGAGATACTAAATCGGCCACGGTTGTGAGTTAGAGGCAGGAATACACTTTGAGTGTATTCCTGCCCCTCGCTCACAACAAGCTGGGGTAGTCCCCCCCCCAGCCATCTTGCTGAGGTACGGTAGATAAGGTACGGTCGTTGTAATTTGAAATAGATCCATAATAGACATAGTCTAGATCCGTGTTTATTGTGTATCTATGAGGTGTTTGCCATACTTCCCAGACGATATGTTTATTGCGTTGACTTATTAACCGGCTACAATATTGCAAAGGCATGTGGATTGAACGGGAGCTCTTGTGCGCTTACCGGCCGGCCTGTGTTGTTCTTTAATACCACGGACAGGTTTGCTAATGATATTTGACGCATTGCATAGCTATGTCATGGTGCTGCACTAACAAAGTGACAGTCTGGTGAACCTCCGGTTGAAGGATTGAATCCCGCCTCGCACTCAGGCAGATAATTTCCTCTTTTACACTAACGTTTTCTTACGCTTATATTTGCTTTAGCAAAACTCACTCACGGCCACCCATATGCATTTCATGACGGCAAATGTATTAATTTTGTTAAAACGTTACACCAGTTCATCACTGTGCCATTTCTACTAAGTATATTTCTTCACTTGGCTACCGTACAAAACCTTCATATCAGCAAACGCCACGTTTCTACACTCATGTTACCTCCTCGCCCTGTTCTCTATCTGGCCACATACAAACAATGACTACGTATGTACATCCTGCAACTCCGCATTAAAACATTACATTTAAAATCATGTCTCACCCAAAAGTATAGCTACTAGTGCTGAACATGCGAAACGCACAACATCTCTCTTGTTACTTAACCTCCCACTTGACAACTAGTGACTTATAGCGACTGTTATATATATCGCTCGATAAGGAATATAAGCTCGCTCATGGTTAGGCGGCCTACTCCATTAACTTGGCACTATGCTCCGTGATCATGTCAACCTTCACCTACATGCCCATTCTGCTGAAAACATACTGTTTCAACTAGGCAATTTCATAATTTCATCCCAATTTCTCTCACACTGTTGTTATTTGCTCATATGCAAAGCCTGCTGGGACATATGCATCTGCTCCTATTCTCCACAATCAAGTTTTCCGGTTCTAGCTTAGCAAAACAGCGAACAGGATTCCCGCCTGCAGATAAGCCTATGAAAATGGCTTATAAACCTTACGAACACTGAAAGTGCATCTCCACGAAATAACAGACAACGGAGCAGGACAGCAGGGTACAGAAATTGCGACCTAGGCAGCTTTAATTCTACGGGCTTGCTGATTGTTTTCTCTATCAAGGCTCGTTGGATGGCCGGCAAATCCGTGAGTACAACATATTTCACCTGCGTTTCTGTTGCGTTTAGATTTACGCCAGCGCACGCTTTGTGTCACAGCCACTGTTTGTACATAAGATTTATTTCAAAGCAATGCTACCCAATATTTCCTCAATTCTTTCAAGTCACTTGGCCCTGTGTTTTGTAACAACGTCACTCACTACAACAGAATAGCAGGGTAACGGTTTGGTGCTTCGGTGCTAGCCAGCAAGCTAACAGAGACACTCATTCATGCTACAGTTGTTATACATAAGTGCGTGAACAAGATTATTTACAAGACTACTCTACAAAATCCCACAGGCTATTTACAGTTAAGCAGCGCTATGTAGGCCTACATGCAAACAGTTTGGCTATTTACAACAATAATATACATTTCATGCAACCCCCCCCCACATTGCTTTGCAGCCCCGCTAGCTAGCTAGCTAGCTTAGTCTTTGTCAGGATCGCCGCAATATTATTTGTGACTGTGAGGCTATGCTAACTAGAAATATTGCACTTTGGTTAGCTGCGACGCTAGCTATAGCCTATGTCGAACGTTTGTGGAGCACGTTGTTAATGTAGATTTCTATCTTTCAATACAAGTGGGAATAAGCTGTAGCGATCCATCGATCCATAGTGTAGTTATATCAGCCATGTGGCTCACGATCGCTGTGTTAATATGTATTCCTTACAATAGAAAAGACGTGCCATTTCATGCCATGCTCTACATGGCCATACGTTGTTCATATGGGAAAGATTAATTTATAAGTGATCCTCTGCTGCCACCCTGTGAAGTGTTTTATAAACTGCAGGGACGCTGGCTTATTCCACTCTACACGGCCAAACGGTCATCGCATGGGAACAATGCATTTGTAAGTGGTCCTCTGCTGCCACCCTGTGGAATGTTTCATGAACTGCAGGTGCGCTGGGTTAGGGTTAGGCTTTACAAAGTTTGCATGACATTGTAAAATGGTAAGATTACAAAACATAGGGCCGAGTGACTAGAAAAAAATTGAAATACTTTGAAATACATCTTATGTCATTTCTGTGAGGCAAGGTAGCCTATATTGTTTGTAGTACTGTAACGTGGCGTCATTGTGATATCCGTAGTTTTGAGAAACTTGGCATTTTTGTACTTTGAAAATGTGTTTTTTGTGAGATATCATTTATTTTTGCAAAGAGTTTTATTATGGAAGTGAGAAATGTGACCCCGTAAGAAACGGTTGTGGATTATGACTGTCGTTGTGTGAATGTGTACTGTCTGATGAGTGTGTAGGACAGAGTGTAGCACAGTGGGTAGGGAACTGGGCTCGTAACCGAAAGGTCGCAGGTTCGATTCCCGGGTAGGACACTGCCGTTGTACCCTTGAGCAAGGTACTTAACCGGAATTGCTTCAGTATATATCCAGCTGTATAAATGGATACAATTTTAAAATGCTATGTCAAAGTTGCGTAAGTTGCACTGAATAAGAGCGTCTGCTAAATGCCTGTAATGTAATGTGTACTGTTTAGCAGTTTCGGTTTGATGTGTATGTATAGAATATACAGGGGCTATAAATATGTATCCCCGGTATATGCTTTAGGGTTAGGGTTAGGGTTACTGTACTAGCTGGGTTAGGGTTAGGGTTAGGGTTAGGCACAGGGTTAGGGTTAGGGTTAGGCACAGGGTTAGGGTTAGGGTTAGGGTTAGGCACAGGGTTAGGGTTAGGGTTAGGGTTAGGGTTACTGTACTAGTTAGGGTTAGGGTTAGGGTTAGGGTTACTGTACTAGCCTCCAGTTAGGGTTAGGGTTAGGCACAGGGTTAGGGTTAGGGTTAGGCAATGAGCTAGGGTTAGCATTAGGGTTACAGCTAGGGTTTGGGTTAGGATTTCAGCTAGGGTTAGCATTAGGGTTACAGCTAGGGTTTGGGTTAGGATTTCAGCTAGGGTTAGGGTTACAGCTAGGGTTAAGAGCGTCTGCTAAATGCCTATAATGTAATGTAATGTAATGTTAAGCTTAGGGTTACAGCTAGGGTTAGGGTTAGGTTTAGGGGTAGGGGTAGGGCTCGGGCTAGGGTTAGGGCTAGGGTTAGGGTTAGGGGTTAGGGTTAGGGTTAGGGTTAATTCTTGAGTTAGGGTTAGGGTTAGGGTTAGGGTTAGGGGTTAGGGTTAGGGTTAGTTAGGGTTTGGATTAGGGTTAGGGTTAGGCACAGGCTTAGGGTTAGGGTTAGGGTTAGGGTTTGGTTAGGGTTAGGGTTAGGGTTTGGTTAGGGTTAGGGTTAGGGTTTGGTTAGGGTTAGGGTTAGGGTTAGGGTTACTCTACTAGTTAGGGTTAGGGTTTGGGTTAGGGTTTGGGTTAGGGTTAGGGTTAGGGTTTGGTTAGGGTTAGGGTTAGGGTTAGGGTTTGGATAGGGTTAGGGTTAGAGTTAGGGTTAGGGTTAGAGTGAGGGTTAGGGTTAGAGTTAGGGTTGGGGTTAGGGTTAGGGTTAGGGTTAGGTTAGGGTTGGGGT